>NC_142995.1:3085277-3393055 GCF_061535395.1 Colias eurytheme | reverse complement strand
GAGCAAAGTTAAGAAAATGAGAAATAAGAGTTCTCAAGGATCGTTAGAGATAAGAGGCTTACTATTGACCGAAAACAACATGTGTTATGCCGAACCTGAAACCGCTTCACAACGAGAATTGCGGCTCACAGCTGACCGCGAACGGCATGTACTATCCTGTGAGACCGAAACCTTCACTGAGGGTATATATAACGTCTCACAGCTGATCGCAAATGGCATATTGTACTATCCCGTGAGACCGAAACCCTCACTGAGAGGGAATTACGTCTCACAGCTGATCACGATCGTCATATTTTATCTCGAGAATTCTGAAACTTTTACTCAATATGAAGACCGTTTGACAAATAATAGGGTGCACCATAATATTATTCGATCTCTCGAAGATGAACATGAGCATAAGCAATGACTAGAGTAGGGACGCGAATATTACCATTATTTGAGACAAGAACGATTAATAAGTTTGTTTAATGTAAGATTAAGAATTGAAACTATTGGTCTCTTTAAACGGACGAATAGCGAGAGGCCCGTCTTATTGCAAACAGATTTCGACATAGTCTTAATGACTTAGAGGTAAACATAGAAGATTAATCTACAAATTCGGTGGTGTGGTCCGACAAAATAAAATAAAAGTGGGTTTGCTTATAACCTCACAATTGATTACAGATCATCTTCTGTATAGGCGATATTAACGTAGTATGTTCTTTTTGTAATGCTTTAAAGTGGAGTAAGGAGTCGGCTTTCGTTTGAAGATACGCCGGAACCTTTGAAATCACTACTTTTAAGTTTTAGAGGAACATGTGCAATCTAAACAGTTCTTAGACAATATTAGCTCTTATAGTATTGCGTTTTAAATGATCCTTTGGTGCTCAACAATTATTAGATGCTCCTTTCATTCTTACTTTTAAGATACAAGGTCAAGTTTATCATTTGATAGGATCCCTTTTGCCTGAAGGCCAACCTAAGTTTATTTAAATATATTTTGTATTCGACTACGACGAATAATCGAATACAAGAAATCAATATTTCTCGAATTTAAAACTGAACTCATTTCACAATTTTAGAACATGTTAATTCATCAGGTTAATCCGTATATATGCGTTTTAAATCGACATTAGAAGCTTTTCCTCAAGATGGTGATATTAATATAAAATTGGTATAAATGCCGATAGACGGAAGTCTATCAGCACTCAGGAATTCCCTGAGCGTGTTATAACGCCCAGGCCGCAGTATTACAATTTTTCCTACAGTAGGGCGACGAATGTATTTTCGCATAGCAACGGAGGGGAACTCGTGGGGGGTAAAGTGACGCGGGCCACGTACCACAAACATGTTTAGTTTGTGGTACCGAGCGCGAAAGAAAGTCATCGTGTAAAGTTACAATGTAAACTAACGTAATTTATTACTTAGGTACATATTCTATAATGGTGCGCTCAAACTGTTAATCTACATTTAATTTAGATTATTATTTTAATTACTAAGAAATGTAGAATTTAAATCACATTCATTCATGTTTTCTTCAGATATTCGATGTCTATGATTTTCGATGATTTTAAGATTTTCTTATCAGAGTATTCAATTTTAATGTAGTTAAATTTTATAAGAGACAATTAAGAACATTCAAAAATAAAGTGTCACGTATTTTTTTTAAACGACGAATGACGAAAAACGACCGAATCGCGGACGAAGTCGCGGGCAACAGCTAGTCTACAATAAAGTAAACGCAGCCTAATTTAATCTTTCTACATTGATACACAAGAAATTTGTGTAACGCCAAATGAAACCTTATCCTTTGAATCCAAAGTTCAATTTTAAATACAGGAACTTTCGTTTTGTTTAAAGCTTCCTTTGTCGCACCGCTCTTAGCACTTTCCGGAACGTTATTAGTAACTGAAGAAAGGTACATTCAGCATCAAGATACCATTTGGAACCATCAAGCTTTTACTCTGTTTCTATGAACTTTGCTGAAATAACATTACTGAGTTTAAATGCTCCATTGTAGCTTTATGAAACTTCGATAACCTTGCGTTACCTGAACAAGTTTATAACTGGGGATCTGTTATTATATATTACTAGCGGTCCGCCCCGGCTTCGCCCGTGGTACATGTTTACGTTTTCTCTACATAAGAACCATCCTCGTACTTCAAGGAATATAATAAAAAAGTATTATCGAAATCGGTTCAGCCGTTCTCGAGTTATGCGCTTACCAACACATTTTGCGATTCATTTTTATATATAAGAAGATTAATCAAATTTATGTAATACATACGTAGTTTTTATTAAATTGAATATGTCTGTTATAATATTATGTGCCTTTATGTTGCAAATTGTATACAAAAGATACAGTATCTACTTCTTGCATGATTGAGTTAAATAACCATGCAATGTGATGGATTGGGATAAAATAAAGCTACATGAGACAGGTTAGATTTATTAGATGGACTAATAATTAAACATTCATTATTTTTCTCTCTCACAAGGGTTTAACAGGTTATACGATACTCATTATTAAATTATGTCCATCATCAGAATGTACATTAGAATGCTCAACGACGTACACACATCAAAACCGTCGTGTCAGGGTTTCAAAATTAACAGATTAAAATCCTAAATAATCCAGCAAAATTTGCTGACCCTTTCGCAATAATTAATCCAAATCTGCTTAACGAGGCCATTTGACCCTCGCATAAAAGGTTCAGTAAATAAAACTTGGCACAATGCCACAATTTATTAGCCCAAGTGGCACATGCCCGCTGAATTCCATGCAAACCGCTCTATTATTCGGAGATCTATAGATTCCGTTGGTATTTGAAAGTATAATATTATGATGAGATTATACAGTTCAATACCGTCGGTACGATCAATGGTAAAGTCGTATGTCGTTCATTTCCAACAAAAACAAATTTAGTAAACTTTCTGTACCGACGTTCCCAAAACCGAGGGTTCTCAATACCACCTTGTGTATTTTTCTTTTTTGAAATATAGTGAAGATTCTTCTGAAGATATCGTACAGTCAGATTAAAATACATAAGTGGTGATGAGATAGTGGTTATTATAATATTTAGCGAGGTTAACATCTCCAATGGTATATGTTCCAATCTTAGAAATTATACGATATTTGGCTTCGTATAATATTATCTACCGATAAATCACCTTTTGAAAGTACTTCATCAATCTAAAAAGGTTTTCATCATATCATTCTCTACGCTTGAAGTCCTCCTCTAGAATATTAATATTAATAATATCTAATGCCTATAAATATCGTTTGTTACAGAAAACCACTCGCAGTTGGATTGAGAGCACTTTTCAGAAGCGGGAGTGTAAGTGCTTCGTGGCCAGCGCTAAAGATGAGCATGTGTGAGTAATATTTTATGTAGGTACTAGCTGTGTCCCGCGGTTTCACCCGCTTTATGTATATTTTTTCCTTTTTTAAAAACTTTTTTAATTTCTGCTCCTATATTTATGGGGATTAAAATTTATGAAAAAAAAACGTTCGGTATCACTCCAAGTTTTTTAAGTATTCTAGACTACAAGCCCGCATAGGACAAAAATATGGGTCAAATGAACCACCATGGGACATATCTAGAACGATAGCAGAGCAAAAAATAATAAGATTCATCACTATGCCGTCACTTGTAAGCTGTCCAACTGAGTGCAGATGAGAATTGAAAAGTACAGGTAGACTCGGTAAATTTTGGTCATATATTTTTGTACGGCATTCTTAACCATCGATAGATCCATTAAAAATAATAAGAAACCGCTCAGTGCCGTACAAAAATGTGGGTCCACCAAGTCGGAATTTTTATTTAATTTCCGAGAGTTACCGGGGGTAAATTTGGTCATTTGACCATGTACGGCATCTGTGTCATACTATTGCTATACTGCTTTTAATCCATTATTCCGCAACGCCGTACAAAAATCATGGGGACAAGGGGAAAAAATCGAGAGTTGTAATCCCCTCTCTTTCCCCACTCCAGGGGGTCATTTGACACAACACGAAATAAATTTATTTTTAAAGTATTTTATGCATAGATAATATTTTTTCATGTGCCGTACATTTTCGTTGGTTCAAAGGGGAAAAATCTGAAAAAGAAAAAATCCATATAACGAAATATTTGCTTTATATTTTTATAATAAAATATAAATATACATTAATATTAAGAAGCTCGAGGTGGTTAATTATCACCTTGGAAAGTCGGAGTCAGGTGGAATGGACTCCGTTAAATTGATGAACTAATAAAAAAGCTATGAACGAAAAGATGTGAATTATATGCAATCAGTCCATGAATACAGGTAAAGTCACAAGCAAATGCTAGTAATATATACATATTCAAAATGTACAAGTAAAGCGCTTTCAAATGATACCAAACACTGCATATTTATCTTAACTTTATTTTTTTACTCTGTATGTTTTGTCCGCTAAAGGGCGCCACATTAGATTTTGTGAAACCCCATATAGCCTTTAGCTAGCTGGTCGTTGGTTATCCAGTGAACAATTCAGACGCCTCTAATGTCATTTGTCGAATTCTGATAAGTAGTTTAGAAGTTACGAGGGAATAGATGAACATACATACATGACCTGTAAACAACCATAACCCTCCTTTTGCTTTGCCGTAGTTGGGTAAAAATATGTTAATGCCGTACTGTATCAAATGGCCATAAAGCACTCTTAAAATTGTAGCTTTCGTCGCTTTCATCAGCCTAAAAGATGTGGTCTGCACAAAAATGTACGGCATCGTTTTTTCCTAATTTATCTATGTTAATACTATTTAAAACAACGGATAAAGTGTAGAAAACTATTATATTTCATTAATCTACGATGTTTAAACTTTAACAAAATTTCTGGTTTTGCATTTCTCTATAACTTTTTTTAGAACGGTTTATTTTGAACGGCAATACTATACAACAATTGAATTTTACAATATCATGTTAAAAAAAAAGTTCCCGTACAGGGTCAAATGACCTTACAGCTCTTTATATCAAGAATTCGATGAAATTAAGATGATTATTGGTATACATTTAAAAGAACAATTATTTTTTGACGGCATTGCTTTTAATAGTACTTTTGAGTGCTAGATAATGTTTTGGAACCGAAGCCGTACTTAGTCAAATGACCCCCTGGAGTGGGGAAAGAGAGGGGATTGCAACTCTCGATTTTTTCCCCTTGTCCCCATGATTTTTGTACGGCGTTGCGGAATAATGGATTAAAAGCAGTATAGCAATAGTATGACACAGATGCCGTACATGGTCAAATGACCAAATTTACCCCCGGTAACTCTCGGAAATTAAATAAAAATTCCGACTTGGTGGACCCACATTTTTGTACGGCACTGAGCGGTTTCTTATTATTTTTAATGGATCTATCGATGGTTAAGAATGCCGTACAAAAATATATGACCAAAATTTACCGAGTCTACCTGTACTTTTCAATTCTCATCTGCACTCAGTTGGACAGCTTACAAGTGACGGCATAGTGATGAATCTTATTATTTTTTGCTCTGCTATCGTTCTAGATATGTCCCATGGTGGTTCATTTGACCCATATTTTTGTCCTATACGGGCTTGTAGTCTATTCCGTCAAAACCATATTTCTAATGATAATGGAAACAAGATGTCAATTTAGCTTGACGTTTAAGTGCAGTAATAATCGTTCCTTGAATTACAAAGAGCAGGTGCAATCGGTATTCTCGATATTAATGGAGGTTCTGTGCTCCAATAATTGCATCCAGATGAGTTGTTTGTTGAACGTTCGATCACTTTGTAAACTCTAAGTAGAACAAGAAGCTTCTAGGATTAATATAGAACTAATACGGAGCATATTACACTATTAACCTTATTGGGGCAAAGCCAGCTTAAGCGTTGATTGATATTCACCAGAAATTTAATGCGATTTGTATTAGACTAATATAGCATTGCAAACATGAGGTATTTACGGATCTTGCAAGAGGAGGAATGGAACTTTAGAAACCGCTAAGCAACCCGCTAATGTATATTTGCGTTTCATTGATGTTCTAAATTAGTAAATCTCACAGAATAAAGAAAATTTTTAGCCTTAGCTTAAAAGCCTTATTTTTTGCTCACCCACCTCCTTTTAACGTCTCTCCTTACATATTACATACGGTGGCCTGGAAGAGATCGCTACCTAGCGATAAGGCCACCGTTTGTACACATTATTCTACTATTATATTCTGTACTTTATGTGTCTCTATTTCTTTTGTGTGTGCAATAAATAATTAAATAAAATAAATAAATAAAAAATTATTTATTTCTGAATGCTTTCTATTCTATTTCCTATGATACTTACCTAATCGAAAATGAAGGATAATCTTGAAAAATGATTATTTTTTCTTGAGCAACTAAAAGTGAAACAGAATGATTATTTTAAAGTGAAACTTTTATTACATCGTCTCAAACTTTTTGGTCTGTGTAGCGCATGTCGCGTGCATCGCGGCTGCCGAGTAGGTATACCTACCCTACCGTCACGCGACATGCGCTACACAAAGCATATCGGAACCGTTCGAACAGTTTCACTTTTACCGTGGTTTCATAAAACCACACAACATTTTTTTTAAATTGATTTTATGGCATTCAAATGCGTTATAAATATAAATTTATAAAGTGCATGCATATAAGTTTATATAGAAAAAATGGCGCGAAAGGATGCGGGTTCGAGTTCCGCCTCGTGATCGAATTTTTTCTATTCTTTATAAATTTATAGAATGAATAATATTAATAGGTGTCTCTTATTTATAAATTCTTCCAAATAACAGAACATCGATATTAAAATAAAGTAGGAACCTATTCAATAAACATAAAGTACAACTAAAGCATTATAATATTAATACAATATATTATATGAATGGTGTACTAGTTTTGTGTATTAAATTACACATGAACAGTGTTTAATGATCCGGCTCGTATAATTCATAATTTCAATAGCAAGATAGTGTTTCAAGGTATTTAGTTAGACTACCTAAATAATTTCATTTACTTCGCTCGCTAAAGTGGAAATGTTCATGAATTAAATTCAATAGTGAACATGAATGGATATTAGGCGTTTAGATTAAGCATTTACCTAAATGATATTTTAGTATAATTATGGCTGAAAGGACGCTTTCATAATCTTTTTTTGTTTCCGTCTTTATATTGTGGAAGTTTTGGGTATGAAGATAGGGCGGATAAACGCATCTTAAATATGGATGCAGTCATCCATCTACTATCGCAATTTAATAGTGTCGATGACAGAAAATATAATTTTGGTTAACGAGAATACCTAGTTACTTGATACATTATATTTAAAAAAAAATATAAACTTAAAAATTTTAAAATATGCCTACTGATGTTCTTTGCATAAAATATATCGAAAATTATTTGGCTGAATTATGATTGGGCCTTTTCGCAAGCCTTAACTGAAACGAAACTAAAATTCTATTTTTATTCTATTATACGCAAATATTACCCACAAACAAATATGAGAAAAGTTAGAACACTCCCGTATTCAATATAACTTGGTCTCGTTGTCACGGAAATCGCTTCAAAATAACGGATATATCGTAAATTTCAATCAAGTACCTAAGCTACGTGATAAGGAAAACTTTTGGGATTATTTCTTATTTCTCTCTTGTTTGACTTCATACGCGTATTATCTACGACTCAGGTAACATGATATAGGTAAACATATCAATCATTATATTAGTATTAGTTTGTATGTAATTCGGTACGTATTGACATTACAAAATAAATATAGTAGTGTTATCCATGACGATTAACTATACGTGTTTTGCTAAACAGATGATATTGAATAAATAAAGCTCTACAAGTCGTAAAATCTTTCATTTTTCAATTCTAATGTAAGCTATACGCGCTACGATCTACTGGAGAGGTTTATCGTCCAGGTGCCCGCACAGGTCAACCGATCATAGGCAGGCTCAAAAAACTGCACAGGATTATGACCTCCTATTTCCAGCCAGTTTACGCCGTGAATTGAACTGACTGGGAAATTCATATTATTATGATTGAAATAGCAATGGTTGTTTGTCGCGATCATAATTTTATGAACTTGCCAGTCAGTTCAATTCACGACGTAATCTGTCTGGAAATAAGTTGTCATAATACAGCCCCTGGTCTATTCCTAAAATCTTCCTGCGCAGGTATACACGTACTACAGGTTTCTGGTGAACTGTCAGTAGACTGTTCGGTGGCTTCTACGTGGCAAAGTCAAATACAAAAATAGAAATATTATTATGAACGAACGTCACTATAGCCAGACGTTACAATTTATTATGACAAATATGAAATATACCCATAATATCATCTGTTAGAACCGGGAGATTAATTTACGCATAAAAATACGATAGTTCTATAAATGGCTGCTAGCTTCCCATTTTCTTACAGGCAAGTCTCTTTGAAGGGGAATTAATAGAACCTTATATTATGTCCCCAGAGTTCTTCGCACTCTATTCCTTTTCAATATTATTAAGCGAAAGCGCGGAAAGATTTAAAAAAGTTTGCTTCTTTTTGACATTCGTAATTCAAACTTTGTCTTTTTTTTTTGTAGAATTTTGTTATTCTATTTCGTGGAATAGGTTCGTCATAAACTATATTATGGACATAGATATATAAATATTAAATATTTTTCTGTATTTATATAATTTTTTGGATTAATTAAAGCAGTGAACAAAACTAAAATGTAAATAAATTGTATATATTTATTTATCTGTTACAAAATATATCTATTAGAAAAACGTAGCGCTTGCGTCTGATTGTTCACTGTTTCGTTTCCTTGAGTCTGTAATAAGTATTATAAAAATGAATCAAGAAGTAAAAGGATTATATTTAATACAAAAACAATTTAATCCAAAATTATAATGCTACAAGCATGACTGAAATATTTAAAACTAAATACTTTTGCACTGTAAATCACTTTCTCATGTCATTCCTGAACGTTTACACGCATATGTGTACCTTCATAAATAATTAACCATAGCATAATCATTTACCAAATAATATTATAGTATGATCTACATTTAAATAGATTTTTAAAATTTGTGTGAGACATGGTAATCTATCTGATTTAAATTGTAAAAAAATTACCGCTTGTTCCTTGGATATTGGCTTCATGGTATCCGAATATAATTTCCAAAACAAAGTGACATGATTTTTAGATAATTTTCGATTCTGAAGAGCGCAAGCGAGACTCCACGAATTGTTGGACATTTGACATATGAAACCTAAAATAATAAGCACACGTATCAGAAGTGAAACTTCTTTGGGAAGATTCAAATTTCAAAGATAGGTACCGAAATCGTCGCCGTACTCCATGACGTGATGATATTGTCGTGACGCGACCTTGAAATTTTACTTTAAACGCGCCTAAAGAATTTCACTTCAATAATAAGATCAAAAAAAAGTTTTTTTTTTGGGTCATTGGTTAATATAACAATCCTCTATTTCCCATATTTCTACACGTTTAAGAATAAAATTAAATGTAAAAGTTTAACAAGAACGTTTTAATAGATTTCCACATCCACGTTTAAGCTCACACTTATTAATTTTCTCTGTTGACTTATAATTTTAATTAAAATTGAGTTTCCATTCCCTTAAATTCGCATTCTTGACGTGGATCATTGGATGCTACTGACAGGCATCGCACATAGCTTCTATTAAAGAATTAAACGGTAATTTCTTATTTCCAATGTAATACTTGATATCTACTGATAATTAATAATAATTAATAATCATAAATGTACTATCCTACAATCTGTTTTTAAGGTATACTATTGTAAAATATGGCACTTAGGTAATATAAGTGGACTTTTAAAATAGCATTTTACAATATTCTTATTAGTATTGGCAATCGCAAAATATATAAATCAGTTATTAAAAATTGACAGAAAACTTTGCGAGGCCACTATTTTTGTCATATCTAGATAAGTTATCAATAGGTAATCTAATATCACAAAACAATAAACAATTGAATCAATAAAATTAACACAAAACCTCGCGAGCCCCTCGAAAGCACCAATTTTGCTAATGAAAATAGTATGATAACGGTATAATTTTATAATTAAATAACATACCTACAATAGCAGCGATTCTGAGTTTCTCCAAAAGTTCCAACAACAAAGCATCCTTATCCGGGTTAACCGGATAATTCCTCTGCAAGCGAACAATCCGCTAATTACATCTTAGTTTTCAAAGCATTGTTTCGAGAGGGATGCAAATATGATCCACCTGGTGTTAGAGCGAGAGACACGCTTTCCTTTCCGTTGGCTTGCGATTTCCGCGTGAATAAACTAGTTTTCATTCTTATAAGAAAATTTTATACCTACATTCTCTGAATTACTTCAAATATCATTTTGGTACTATAAATTGCAAATTACGTATCATATATTAAATAATTTGAGAATAACAAGGAAAACGCTCCATGCAAGAGTTCAACAAGTCAAAATTAAAATCAGGTTAACTATAAAATCGTACACTCGAACTTAATCAACAAGCCGTTACATTTCTCTTTACCATAATATTATAATCCAAAATTTACGTGGAATTAATAAATTCATTAAGAATCGGAACTAAGAATACATTATATTATATTCTATATACCTATCTTGGTCACAGATAATATAATACTGAATTAATTCAGGGTCATGTTAGATTTGAGAAAATATTATCATTATAAGCTAGATCCTTGCCCATACGAGTTCTATTCGAAACAACAGAAAATATTGTAACTTTTTACATTCGCATCGTTCGAAAAATCTAAATATTTTCTTGTATTCTAGACGACAAATACAAAGGCGTGTCTCTTAGCAAAGAATTGCAACGGTTTAAGATGAAGCGCTAAGAATATGAAAATAAAAACATATAAACTATTCATATTGTAGTTTGCATGGAAAATACAGTGATATACTTTGTAGAGAACTTTCTTTGTTCATGTTTATCAATATTGTTAAACAAAATGTGGGACAATGTTATGTATGTAAGTCTACTTAGGTAATATTACGGAAATTGTATGCGAATAACTATAAACAAATGCTACGGAAACATATATTATATGGAGGCTAAATGGAGGATATATATTTTTTATATTCATATTTGTTACTATTTAAAACGTAAATACAACAATAATCATATTATTTAGTTTTTTTTTTTTTTTAATGAACGCCACACGCATTTGACGCAAATGCCAGTTTAAAAAAAATGTTCTCATATATTTTTAATTAATTTAAGCATTCAAATAAATAAATCCCTAATTAAATAGTTGAGATAGGTTGAGATTTTATATTCCTAAAAGTACCTGTATTATGATTCGAATTTTTAAGATTCATAAGTTCGAAATTCAAAAAGCATTTTTTATCTGTAAGTATAATGTTATTTAATATTTTTAATCTGCATAATATTATGCTCTATAGTCTATACAAAGTCGCTTCTTCCAATTTACATAACGGCGGGAAAGCGATAAGATTAAAAATAAGCTTTGGAAAAAGAAGATATTTGTGAATATTAGTAAAAACAACGTTATACGTTATTGTGGTTAAATTCAGGAAAATCCGGGCTTAGATAAGAACGGTTGGAATTTAATTTAAATTAGTTGAATGCACAGATCACAGAAACTTGCATTTCGGACCAACAACATTTTGTAAAATGCTTTTATTTGTAAGTACTTATACTTTGATTATGAAAGCTTTCGTGTTATTTTTTTGTTTTTATAAATTAATCAAATCATATGAGTTTAAATTAAGTATAGGTATATTTTCCGTGTAACAATATAGAAATTTCTCAGTATACTTTTTTATTTAATATACTTGTTTCGCATGCATGATATAATTGAAAACAGACTACCGGTATCTTTTAATTATAAAATATATTAATCATTATTGATATAAGGAACAATTAAACAAATACTTACCATGATGTATTCCATAATACTTTCAGTTTCGACACACTGTTTCCACATAGACAATTTTCTTATAGACTCGTAAATCATTTCTGGTGAAATCTAATAAGATAATAAAATTTATATCGTTTTACACATCAAATTAAGTAAGTTACCTCTATAACATATGAACTGTTCATGTATGTTTGAAAATGATTTTTTTTTTATTTGAAAAGGCTCACGTGTCAACACTGAACCTTGCCGTGAATATTTTTCGCAATAATGTTTCTACCTACATGTAAGAAACAATCTCCGTTGCATTGTAACCTTATATTGACATATATTATACACCTTCAATCCTTCAATACACGCTTTAGTTTTTTTTTACGAGTAAACAGTTCAACATAATAATTGTGAATATAATACTTAAATATTTACCGCACAAGAAAACATAGAAGGTTGATTTTCCACTGGTGTTGAGCCCATAGCCATGTTGACAAACAGTGGAGACAGCATATTGCTACGTGATCCTGCTTGAACGCTCGCTAAATAAATTTAAAATGTGCATATTATGTATTTTAAAATGAAGCAGCTGTGTCCTTGCGACTTTGTTAAAGTTTGTAGTTCATACCTGATTTAAATTTAAACAACTTGTTGACTTTGAGTTTCTTCACAGAACTAACTATCCATACTAAATCTCTGTTGCAAGAGAAAACCAATAAGTTACTTACATAATATCATTTTGTTTTAACTTTAGAACTGCAAAATATGGTAATTCAATAATTTAGAACTTTTATATTAGGTTCTAACCTGATATACCAATAATCTTGCAAGGTCTTTTCCGTACATGCCGATAATAATATTTAATCCTATCATATCCTTTTCCTTTGTTTATATATCTGTGCAATTCCTTTTCATATCTGGTAATATCATACTGGGTTTAGGTGGAAATCAAACAAGGCAATGCAAATAAACAAATTTAATCAAAAACATCACAAGTTTATCAGCTACCTTCGTCGACAGCATCGATGGCCGCAACGTTCACAGCCCGGAGTCAGCAGGCCACTAGATGACAGTCGCGAATATATTGTTGAGACAGATAGATCTCGCTTCTTTTCCACTCTAGCTCTCGGCTTCCGCCTTGGCGCCCGTCTGATAACCTGCCGTCGTGTTGGAGGCTTCTTACGTTTATCAACCCGCCCGCTGACACGTTTCTTTCGCTTCTTCTTTTCTTCGGACTTAGCTTCGGGCTTTCCCAACGCCGGTTTGGGTATTTCTGGTCCGTTCGCCGCCATGTCTAAGCGACTTTTAATCGAATAAGCGGATAAAGATGACCCACTGTTGGTGCCCTGGTCGTCCCGGCTCTCCTCGTCCTTGTCGTCGTCAGGATCGTCCCTGTTACCCACATCTTTACTTGTGGAAGGTTGGTCTTCCATACCCAATTTCTTCCAAATATAACTAATAATTTTGTAGTTTTGTTTCTCTGAAATATTGAAATACGTCTGTCACGCCGTTGAAAATGTGTCTTATTTTCTTTCTTTTGTTTTTGTTTGAAACTCTCGTAGAAAAGAGGTTATAGGCATAGTTTTGTAAAAAACATTACACAGAAATATTACTATTGTTATATTGAATCGTTCTTGTGGATTTATTTCAACCAATACTCAGTATGTATAATATTAATATAGTTTCATAAAAACATACTATTATACTGTATAATATATTCCATCAAAATATGAAACAATGTATTCTAGCAATTTTAATATGAAAAATATTCAGCAATAAACCTCGCATAACTCACTTTATACTAATACAACGATCTCACAAAGTGTAGTTTATGAGCAGGCGAACTTTAATATTGTTTCAATTCCATTGCGTTGTTATTATTCAAATTCTTTGTTTATTTTCTACAATAAGAAATCATAATCTAAAAATAGAAATCTCCCTAGAACAAACAAATAAATATTCAAAATTAAATAATTTTTACCTTTCTACGAAATACTGTACAGCTTCAAACACCTACAAACACTTCTTCTCTTCTTCGTTATGATTTTAGTTCAAAGAATATGTATTTAGTTTAATAATAATAGTAGTTGCTTCAAAAATGAAACAAACACCAAACCATCAATGTTTCGAATGATTATTATCGGTGACCACATAACTAACATAACCCCCAAGACTATACTTGTCCTGCCAGCAACAGCTCGATTCTTATTATTACTTCTATTACAGATGCTGGTGTGGTCTAAGCAAAACAGCGCATGGAGCGAACATCCCCATCGCACCTGTGGGAGAGGCATGGCTACCAGCTCGGCACACGCAGCCATCACCGACGGATGCCTATGGAACTGTCGAGTTCCAGGGTGGACCACATCCCACAAAAGCACAGGTATATTGTAGTAAGACTGGAGTATACAAACATTCGACACATTGACCTAAAGATAGGAGATCCTTTACCCATTGAGCCCCGAACGGCCCGATCGGTCCACGACACAGATTTTCTATTGTGTCTGTGATTCCGGGGCCTGAGTTATTAAGAATAACTTGAAGGACATTTAATAGTTGTCTTTAGCGTAAAATTGTCTGATGCAAAAACATAGTATGGTTCTTGTACCTAAAACTATATTTGTATATTTGTAGCTATAAACTTATATTAAAACAAACTTTATTTTGTGGACAGTATGTTCGACTTTCACACGACACTCGGCCGGAGTTAATTGTGCAACTGCTGACCAGAGAATGGGCGCTAGAAAGGCCAAAACTTCTGATAACCATCCAAGGAGGAAAAGCCAACTTCGATTTGCAGCCGAAACTCAAGAAGGTCTTGAGAAAAGGTCTGTTGAAGGCTGCAAAGACTACTGGTGCCTGGATCTTTACTGGAGGGACCAATACAGGTAAATTTAGTAGTATTAATGACATTTTTGCAAGTTATAAATGTGTGATTTTATGTATGCGGCAGGCTTTTAGTGGATAATATAAATTATGTAATGGAGTGGAAATCAACAAAACATAGCGCAATGTGAAGCTTTCTCGGTTTGAAATTGACCCAAATCTAGCTGGACCACGCTGGGTTTGTTTCCGGAAATTCCCTTGGGCCATTTGGACACCAGTTACAATGAATATTATCTTGCACAAAACATCATTGTTTAATTAACAAATTAAAGTTGGCTGATCTCTTGAAAGCATTACTCTACGGTTGAGTTAACGCACTTATTTCTTAGTCATTTCATTATCTTAAGGCTTTCTCGCCATTTTCATCTTAACTTTAAATAAATTTCGCTGCGGAGTTAAAAAATATAAGGCAGAAAGATAAGCAGAGATTTATTTGTTCCGTAGATACCTTTAGTAATAAAATTTCTTTTGTGCCTACTTTACTAGCGAAGGCGTGTAATCAGAATCTGTCTTCCGAGTAATTTGCCATTAATTGCCGAGATAATTTACTCAAGGATTCCAAATCGTGGTTGTTATTTAACCTTTACGAATTATTTTTGCAAAGAAATTTACTGTAGGATTATATAATTTATTTATTTTACCTAATTGTTCAAAATCTCAAAACCTTATTTCAAGATTTTCTTAATTAATTTTCTAAATGTACTCAAATATCAATAATTTATCAGTTTATTTATTAAAATTCCTATAAAAAAACCACAGGAACAACTTTAAACATCCATTTATATTTCTTTTGCTCGTCTAGAACTATTTCAACAGCATTAAACAAATTCTAGAGTGTATAAAACCATCGCATTTAATTTAGTTAATCGTATATTTAGTGATCGTCTAGCTTTTCGGCGGCGGTTTCATCCGCGAAGTCATAGTATTCCCGTGGGAATAAGATCTTTCACAATTCACCACGATAGCACGTTGGTCGTGGAGTCCACATAGGCATATATTTACACAATAACTTCTCCACTCCATATATGTTTCAATACAACAAAACCATTTCTAACCAGGTGTGACCCGTCAAGTCGGTGATGCCCTTCAATTAGAGAGGTCACAGCGTGCTGGTCGTGTAGTCAGCATCGGTATCGCTCCTTGGGGCATCGTGGAAGGCGCTAATGAGCTCATTGGCAGGGGGAGAGATGTTCCGTACCATGCAATGGCTAGTCCTAGGTGAGTTATTTGTTTTATTTAATGAATGTTTCCTTTGTAACAGGTTTCTTGGTAAGGTTGTGTATGTAGCTGAATTACAATTGATGTTTCCTTTGTTGCACAGTTTCAGTCTACAGGTTAATCAGATTATTAACAAGGTTGTGTAGATAAAGCAAAACGAAGGAGTTGGTAAATTATAGGGAAGTTGCTTATAATAAAATTCCAACTGTAAGGAAGTTGAAAATTGGACTTAATATTGGGTATCTTAATCATTTCAATTCAGTTAAATTTTCTTCATTAGGACAATTTCAATTGTTCTCACAACATTTAAAGCTTATACAAATTCCTAAAAACAAATCCTCATGGAATAAATGGTGAAATCTCACACTTGGAAAATTTGCTTGCGTATGCCATAATGTATCTAATATAACAGTATAATATTATCATTGATCATACGACTTCCTTGTACGCTTTCCTCAAGTCGTTTATTCGTAACTGAAACGCAATTTTCGGCTTGTTAATTCTGACGTCCTTGAGATATGAGGAAATTATACAACACAAGCACCCATGTACGAACATTTTAAAGTATTTTGACAAATACAATCTATATGAAGATGATATTTCAGTGCATAGGTGCTAAAGATAAAACAGTAATTTGGCCTTCCACAAAATGTGTTTTAATGTGAGAAAATAATAAAACAAATCATTCTTAAAGAATTTTATTGCTTAACTTAACACTATTGATATCTATATATTTTATTTAGATGCAAAGGGATCTGGGGTAGTTAATATTGTTGTTGAAGAAAGCGCATTTGTCTGAGCTTGGAACAACACATCGTTGATCAGTTTTTCAGCTAATATTCTCATGTTAGAAGGAAGCCCACGAAGTTTTGCTGCTACATTTATACCTGGAATAACATTAAAATTATAATTGGTGCCACATTTGCCAAATATAAGAGAAATACTTTTAAATCCGAATGAAAAATTATTTCAAGTTTGGTAAAATTTCATAAGCAGTCATAAATGTTCGTACAAAATTTCTCATCATAATTACTTGAATTATACAAAATAATTAATAGGTCAGTTTCGTTCAAAGTTACCAAGAACAGTTTTCAAAGCGCTTTTTCAGCAATCTGAGTAATTAAATATATAATGAAGTTCCGATAACTTGGTCACTGAATTAATTCGGACTCAATAAGTAGGGTATTGGAGAAAATTAATTTAGCTAGCCCCAATTAATTATTGTTTGATTAAAAGGGTCCAATGCAAGTATTTCCATCCTTATTTCGATTGTATAATAAGTAGGTCAAGAAAGAAATGGAAATTATAATACTATGTATGCTAAATACAATACTGAAAAATGCAACAGATTCTAGATAATAGGTTCAAATCTAAGGCAACTATACTATTTCTGAGAAATCACATAATAAACATATTTTAATATAGGTAGCTATTCTTATATTCAATTAGATGCTCAACACAAGAAGACCTAATATCTGGAAATGTTATTGAATTATCTAGAAGATTCCACGAATCGCCGGGAATATTGGCCAAAGAATTTCAAGTCGTCCATGATAAGATTACATAACGTTTAGTAAAGGGACAGTGATAACTTTTAATGTAGAAATAGCTGTGACATTATAAACGTCGTATCAGGTAACATTTTAAAAGAATTACCAGGAGTAAGAGCTTTAATCTCCTTTAATAACTATGCCTGTGAATTGTATCAATGCCATTCGAGTATTACGTAGTTTTCCAGTCAAATTTCTCTTTAAAACTGTGTTAATGAGTAAATCTTTAGAAAAATACATTCAATTACATTTCCCACTATCGACGAGTGATTGCATAATATATAGATAAAAAACTGACCACTTATTACATACCTATAGCATCATATTCATCATCAACTTCAGTACAATGCTGTTTCCTCTTAGTATCCTCCTCGTTATGTTTGTACACAGAATTTTGAGCTTCAAGTGCGTTGCTGCTTATCGCATAGTCTGCATACACATGTGTAGCCGGTTCGAATGTATCTTCTGCTGCATCTTCATTGCCACTCTCAGCGTTAAAATCCTCCTGCAAATAGATAGTTTTGTGCAAAACAGACAAATTGTTGTTTAAATTTATCGTCAATATATGTATTAATTTAGTTTTAAGTTTTATATTCACTTGGATTTTACGTGATCTATTAAGGGCCGATTTTTCAATCCTTGGATAAAACTTACCCGTCCAATAAAGTATTACACGATAATATTAAAATGTCACCTGTAAACTGTCAAATACGGGCAATTAGAATACCTTTCGGTAGTTTAATACGTTATTCGACGAATAAGTTTTAACCAAGGATTGAAAAATCAGCCCTAAGGAAGAAACAAATAATGAAGTTGAAACTTCATTATTTGTTTCTTCCTATAAAAATTATGGATTTAGTTTTACATTTATAAAATCTTATAAATGTAAAATCTTTATCTTATCTTTGTGATGTAAATAATATTACATTATAATCATCTGTCTCTCTTTATACAGAGAAATTAATATTAGATAACATTTACCAAGAAAGAAATGAGGCATCTCTTTTGGATACAAATAATTATTAATTACATTTTGGAATTCACGACACGGCCAGGAACAGCCATAAAAATACAATTTGCTCAAAACATGGCAATGCTCTCGGAATAGCGATTGTCCATTTCAGTGATTCCTCAGAAAGTAGAAACTATACGTGACTGAAATAGCTTCAGAAACGTAGAGGTTTCTGTAATAATTTATTTTGATGCGAATCCTTAATTGTGCTAAGTTTTAATGGGAAAGAAGTACGTCGTTTTGCTAGACGTAGCTGAGTAGTAAAATAAAACTTAAGAGTTTCGTTACGATGTGCTTACTGCTTATCTCTGGAAGAAGCAGTATAGAAAATATCAAGCGGTTAATATTAAATTGAACCTGAACAAAGCATATTTTATAAAAAAAAAATTAATCTACCGTAAAACCCCTTCCTACGAAATTGTAATAAGTAGATAATCGCATCATAATAATTTCCTAAGGGACGGTAAACGGTGAAGTGATATCATTTTCAACCAAGGGGCTATTATGGCGACATTTTTATAAGAATACGTAAGATATTTAAAGGCTTCGCAGTTTCTGATAGAAATACCAGACCTCTTGTATTTCTATCTTGCATGATCTGGATAATAATTTATTTATAAAGTACATTGATTTTATCATTCAATGCCAGACATTGTAAATTTTTTAAATACATAGAGTCACAACCATAGAAATCTAAATAACAAGACACATAGAAGTGCTTTAATGTGATAATTCGTATGAAAACTGCTGTCGCCAAAATCAACACATTCAAACCGAAAGCTAAACAGTACACACAAGTAAACTATGCCTTTTATTGGACAGCTTGATTTTAGTGAAAACTAACTTATCTATTAAATTAAGCTTTTGAATATGTATCCTAACGCACGAATTTACGGTTTATTTTAGAATAACATCCCTAAGTATATGAGACTTTTTGCTCCAATACGAACAAACGTGATAATAAGAATGGTCGACTGTGTCATTCATTGTTATTTCGATTACTATGGTGACACTCGTAATACTTGTAAATATTCTATAATTTTAAGGAAAAACGGCATTATTTCTATAAAAAAATATTTTCCAATGACATATTATTCCTTTATAAGTATAATTACAACTTGTGGAAGAATTTCCGCAATGGGAATTGCTGAAACACACCATGTATACACTCATACGTCTCCAGAGCAACTGAACAGTGACGAATGCACTGGTGTTGTGCAAATCACCTGAGTGGCGACAAGGTCACGCACGCTTACGACTTCTAGTGTCTTGTTATTTAGATTTCTATGGTCACAACCATGAATATTGCTCGTTAAGGCCTTTGCAGCTTTGTTAAGAATTGTATCGATTGAATTAGTTAACTATTAAATCAGTAGGTTGTAGGTTCCTTAATCCTTAGGCATAAATGTCACATCATCACCGAAGTTTTATGTAGGCAGATTCAATGGCCTTTCATGATATAGTTAGTTTGGTAAATATACTTATCTAAGGTTAGGCTGAACTTTTTCTTAATTAGCTTATTTAGTTGGGTAAACACATAGGTTGAAATAATTAAAGAAAATGTATCTAAATAAAACTCATTGGAAGCTGCCAGCAGTGAGGTTAAACTTCGCAAATAAAAACAAAGTTGAAAACTCATTCACCTACTTTAGAAGTGACTTTAAAATCTTTTGTAGGTTTAGCTGAAGTAACTAAACAAATATTCATTGAGAAAAGGCTTAAACACTGAATTACATAGCACAGTATGTCTTATATAAATATTTATTTCAACATAATGTATGGTTAATTAATATACCTATTTTCATAAATTCTTGTGAAATTGTTACTTTGTAAAGCCAAAACAATATATTTTTATTAAATAATCATACAGTACTGAATCTATGAATGGTATAGAAGTTATAGATATCACTGGCCACTTTTATTTTATTATAGCAAAAAGGATTGTTCGCAAAATTAGTCTAATTATAAAATCGGGTTAAAATAACTGCTACAGCATTTGTGATCTAAACAGTTCCCGGAAGGGGATCCTAGAACAATATAATACTGCTTATCGAAATAATACAAATCTTAGGTATATTTATTTATACCGCACCTGGGTTCCCATCTAATATTTATTTTTAATTTCCCAGCCGAATCGTGACTAAGAGCGATCCCAAGTAAAGTCCGGCAAATAGTGAAATAATATTTTACCTTTCAACATAACATCAATACTGCTCTGCGAAGGGTATGAAATATCTACATAAATCTACATTTTGTACGATGTCTCTGCCATCAATATATATATCTTGCACAATATATTCTCACTATTTTAGAGAACTTGCACTAAGCATTCGAAAAGTTTGCTAGTAAGTACAATAAAATGCATAGAAAATTGTAAATAATAAGAATCAAAGAGAAATTTATCAGGTCGTCATGAATGAATTGCATGCCTCTAATAATGTATGACAACAAAAGAAACATACAGTTATGTATAGAGTTCGTCGAAATAATTATGATGGATTCATCGTTATAACCAAAATGAAAGAACAAAATAAAGTTTTTGAACATAGTTCAAAAGAAAATATAGTTGGGAGTCGTAGAAGTTTTTTATTGCCAGAATTTGTTCGTTATCGCGGTTATATCATATACCTAGATGGAAACGGAAAACGGATATTATAAGGAAATAACATTAATGCACCGAAAGAAATTAACTATAGTTGTTATTTAAATAAATCTATCAAAAGAATCGAATAAAAATCATAGAGCATAAGTATAACAAATTCCTTTTCTCTAATTATAAAACCACATCTCAACAAAGATACAATTTAGATGATATTTTCTTAAGTTCGCTTTTTAGCGAGTTAGAGAAGTTATTCATTAGGTATATTTTGTTAACCCAACGTTTCACGTAACATTATTACGTACCTCACACATATAAATCATTTGCCATCCTTATTTAGCTTTTACAAGTAAATCATCAACATCAACAAATATACAATTATTAGTTAGTAGGATGATTACACCAAGACCACCCAATACTTTGCCATCCCCTATTCAGTTTTTCCTACTAGTAAACCTTCACGGGCGGCCAGTCGAGTAGACTGGTCGAGGATCCTCCCTTTTTCGATGGAGGAATTCCACCTTCCTTCCTCCACAGTAGTAGAATTCATCAACGATACCATAAGTTAGTTGGATCAATCAATAATTTGTTGCAGATCAAAATTGGCAGTACTCAACAACCGTCACGCATATTTCCTGCTGGTGGACAACGGGTCCGTCGGCAGGTACGGAGCCGAGATCGTACTGCGTAGGAAGCTCGAGAAATACATCGCGGCGCAGAAACTGCATCCTTGTGAGTATTGTGAATTGTTTTTTATTTGTTTTTTTTTTATTCAGATGCTCAAATGTATGTATTTTTTTTTTTTGGTGTACCTACCATATGTTTGTATTTGTGAGTCATTTAGAGTTCTTCAACAAATTGTAAACACACACCCTTCTCATCTACCAATTCATGAAGCAAATATTTTGTTTGTGTGTAACAAAACGTGTTCAAACTTGTAGCAAAATTAACAGAAAATATTCAAAACTAGAGGTCCACCCCGGCTTCGCCCGTGGTACATATTTCGCAATAAAAGGTAGCCTATGTCCTTTCTCGGGTATCAAAATATCTCCATACCAAATTTCATGCAAATTGGTTCAGTAGTTTAGGCGTGATTGAGTAACAGACAGACAGACAGAGTTACTTTCGCATTTATAATATTAAGTATGGATCAATCAATGGTGGCTCACGGTTTTCTAGCAAGTTATTTCAAAGCACATTAGAATGAATGATTTCTAACTAAACTGAAATCCTATGCTAAAAGCGAAAATACACAGAACGAGAGAGCTCGAGAAGTTTTAAGAATACAGTGCTCTTGTTAAGTTTATCTGATTAGTTTTTAGACTAAAGTTGTTGGACCGCAAATCTGTCCAGGGCCGGAATTAATTGTTTTGAGGCTACAGGGGCGTGAATTTTACGCAAAATTTTCTATAATGTAATTTTTTTATAGTAGCTAGTCGTCGTAGCCATTCTGTAAATAAATAATATACAGCTCAAGAAATAAAAGACAGAAAGAAATATAAGAAGTAACCTGTCAACTCCCTGTCAAGAAATAATCGCAAATTATAATTATAAAATAATTTAATCAACAGCAACAATATCTGTGACCGCCTCCTTGGTACAGTGGTTGGGGCTTGAGCGTAGAACCGAGGGGTCCTGGGTTCGATTCCCGGTGGAGACGAAGAAAAAAAAATGTCTCGGTCTGGCAGGACACAGAAGGCTGATCACCTACTTGTCCCTAAAGAAAATCGATCAGTGAAACAGATGTATGAATAATGCATCTGCCCCATACCCCACTACGGGGACACGGGACTTCACTTTAACAAAATCTGTACAATTTACTTACTGTATTTAATTTACTCTTTACAGTTACAATCAAAATAAACAGGCTACATAGTAATATCGTATACACAATTAAAATCGTTGTAGCTAACAGGTCAAATCGCTTAATCCGTTCAATTTTAATGAATAATTCAATTAACTTCCCAAACATAAATTACACGCAATTTCATAGATAATATAACAACATTCAAATCATAATTGTCAAATAGAACACATAAATCCAGATTAAACACAGATTTCCATATAAATTGCTTCGTACGATTGTTTCAAATTATCAGCGAAAATTGATTGATTAGAACGACTCAATAGATTCTAATGAAATGAATCATTTTGTGAGATAAACTCAGCGAATATTCTAAAAGATAAAAACAATTCTTTTGGATTGTTAGTTAATTTACACAATTATTTTTAATTCATGCATGCCTAATGTAAAAAAAAACACATTA
This sequence comes from Colias eurytheme, assembly GCF_061535395.1. Classification (NCBI taxonomy): domain Eukaryota; kingdom Metazoa; phylum Arthropoda; class Insecta; order Lepidoptera; family Pieridae; genus Colias; species Colias eurytheme. Next base: position 3,369,645 of record NC_142995.1, on the reverse strand, counting down.
TACCGGCTACAAAAACAAAATATTATCTGTGTACAAACTTTTATTTATCATACTTACATCTAAATATTCAATCTTCATTTTAGTATCATCTGCATCGGTTTCATCAGAAAACGCGAAAGACAACAAGTTGTAATACCACAGATGCGGCACATATACGTCGTCGTCACATCGCGAAATGCTCGCCTGTACTTTTCTATGTTCTCTACGCACACACGCGCGCATACTCTCTATCTTCCTCAACACATGCACCTTGGTCGCGGTAGGGTCGTACTTGCGTACTAATTCAGTCAAACGAGCAATCGCTTCGTCTCTCTTTTTTTTGTTTTTGTACGAGACGGTCTTCTTGTCCCATAGACATGGTGATTCTTTGTACAGGGCTATGAAGCGTATAATTAAATTGCGCGAGAATGCAAGGTCTTTGGCGGACATTTTGTTTTGCGTACGGCGAGCGGTGCGCCGCGCAGGTCACTGAACGTTTGGCTCGACTCGCCGATCCGGTGCGTCTCGCCCCGCACTTCAGCCCCGCTGTGTCTGTCAGTCGATATGACGCCAACAAGCTAGCGATCACGCTCGAATAAACGTTCGATCGCGTGGTTTAGTTCACACAAACAAATGATAAAGATTCAGTATGATGTTACTGCATGTGAAGGCAAAAATAAATTCATGTAAAATACATTTTTAACCTAGATAAGATAGATAGATGTTGAGATATTAACAAACAATTATTTATCTTAATTTTACAAGTACAACGAATAAGTAGGTAGATTCTTTCGTTTCAATACAGGTTTAGAGGACAGGGTATAAGTAATTTAACTAACAATTTTAAATAAAATAGTATGTAGAGCTAATAATATAAAGTCACAGATAAAGTATAAAGATCTTCATAATTAATATTTATTACATAATTCACCGTATCTCAGCTCCGAGGGTAATTTTATTAAATAACACTTAAATTTACGTAAGTATTATGAACAAGGGAAGAGTAAAGAGATATAGTTGCGTCTCAACTCTCCCAGCTCAACGGTTATAAAAGGGATTTGGGAACTCCATTGTGAAGAATTGGCGGGAATTCCTTCAGAGCATGACGATCACGCAGGGTGAACTTTTTATACTTCACTGTTTTATGACCCGTACGTTGAAATGTAGCACGTAATACGCAGACCTTGATAGAAAGTATTGAAATATGTATGGATTATTTTTTATATCAGTAATCTGCGTATAAACTTATTTCATGAGGCTCAGACTTGTGCAGTGACAATTTAGAGCAGCACTTTCTTTCTTGGTCTAAAATCGCAACATCACGGAAGTACTTATGAGTTTCTAAATAATATACTTTTAATACACAATTATATAATATAATTTACTGCTTATTATCATTACTTTTATTAATTTAGTCCTCAATACCAAGGCTCAATTTAAAATCCGTAGATTTATCAATAAAGAAAATACTGGCGGCGCGGCGGGTGATAACGCCTTGTATTATCTGTTTAATGTTATTATGCTATATTCATTGAACTCTAAAGAAACAACGATAAAATTTCAAGACATTCTTATAAAATTTTTCACACTGTACGATACGATATAAACATTCAATATGTATGTGATGTATACGATATCGTTCTCAATACATGTGCAGCCGTGTCTACCTTGTTCACTTTTATCAACCCTCTTCACTTTTTGGTGGATCGTAATTGCTTTCAGAAATTATTTTAATGTACAAATAACATAATATTTCCAACGAAACAACAGTTTAGGAGTGAAAACGTCATAACGACTCTATCTTTTTCGAAAGAATATTTAAAAAATGTTCCAGTAGACTGCTTAGGTTAAATTTAATAACATTATTAGTTTGATGATATCTATTTTTACCACTTTTTGACTTGTAAATTACATATTATGCCAGAAGTACTTGTAACTAAAGTACCTACCTGTTTAACTGCATGGTTTGAAATGAAGTTTTAATCGTAAAGTATTTTTATGTAACTATATCTAGGTAATACATGGTAATACTGATTATTTTAACAATGATCTGATCGGATCGTCGTATCGTCTCATACAAAGACTTTCTCACACCTGAAGGCGACACTACCTCAATATGTCATAAAATTGTAGTAGTTTTTATGACGAGTTTTATGACATCGAATGAAAATCGAGATGTTCTGAATTTCAGGATGGCAATATAAATTTTATTACGCGGCTTTTAAGGCTCTTGGGTTATACTGTATATGGGAAGTAAAACATACATTCATATTATTTTTTGTTCCGGACTTGTAGATGTCGCATACATCTATAATAACATGAAAATTATAATAATAATTATTATATTACCTTTCAAACCACCTTTATAAAAACGTAAGAAAAGAAAAGTTATTGCTTTTGTTTAATTCATAGAGATAGTAAGATTCAAGTTCCAACTTCTGAATAATATAGAAATGCCTTTTATTATAATACATAGCCAAAATGGCGAAAAGAATTTGTTATTATTAAGTCTTATTGTTCAAGTGAATTCAAATTAAAATATTCGCAAACGCATTAAGGATAAGACGCTGCTTTTATTAAAAACCTTTAAGATTAGAAAGCAATTTGCAAATTCCTTCATTAACAATGTTCAAATTAACACAGCGTCTGGGTGTTTTCTTTGTATTTTCGTAAAATACTCAAATTAGGATTGATGGACATTTAACAATTTTAAAGCACAAAGCTTTTATTTTTGTTTTCAAACGATTTTTGTACCTACCTACAATAATTATTAAATTAATCAAAACATAAGAAACCAAATTAAGACCTCACAAATTTATATCGAATAATACTACTACTTAAATAATAATGTATTTTAAAAATTATTTAAAAGGCCTTAATGGTTGTTTTCTATTTTATTGATTTGTCGTTCCTAATAATTATTTTGATACATATGACTTGAAAATCATAAACCCAATAATTTCCACAACAATATTTTCTGCTATACGAGTATAACCTGAAATAAATAACGTTCCTTATGTATCACTTTATTGTTCATTTAGCTCGTACCACCTGCTGCCATATTGCACCACGTGTTAAAATTATAAATTCAGCCCCTGTTATATTAGATTCACAAGCAAGATATTTGTTATGAGAGGCCTCTTTAGCAAGATTAATCTTTCATTTCAACATTCATAATATGTTTGACTCGACACTCATCAGCTAAAATTCATTGCGCTTTAGCATCTGTGAAATTAATAATATGCGGAGATAATTATGATATCCATGTTTTCATGAGTATTATGTGTTTTAATTTCATTTAGAATTATTGGGATGAAATTACGACAATTTAAAATGAATCCTTGGGGTATTTTTATTAGTATCTATTCACTCGAATATTATCTGCATGTATTGTAAACTCGTCAATATCTTCATCATCACCTGTATTTCTTATCGTATCTCTTCAAAGTTTTACTTAAAAAGTCTATCTCATCTTATATTTAGAACGATAGGGAAGTAGTTAAAACCATGTAACATCTAAACTAGCGTTAATTCAGTGCATCGATCAGTTTCAACATGCAAAATTCACCATCTGCACCTAGGACTAATGAGAATTCCAGTGAATGTGACGATGTGGGGTAATGCTATGTATTGCGGTTTCATGTTTACTGCAAATGCTTCTAGAAACTACTATGTGTGTGACGTAAAATCCTATTCGCTGTATAGTATCGCTTTAATAAGGGTCAAATGATTTAATGCTATAGAACTGAGAACAGAGAAACCCACTTCAAAATTAACAATTAACGTCCCGTACTTAAACATATTGATTTGTTCACTTCATTCAGAGTTAAGTAAATATAGCGGCTTAAAATTAATTGAGAGGAATAAAGTAAGAAATACAAAGCAACCGCTATTTCGAAGTCTCAATGTGGATGTTCAAATTTAACAACATTCAATATTTCATCATTTTGTTTATTGGAAATTATATTTTTAAGGGCCTTTTTGAAGGTTGTGTTGGTATTGTATAATTTAAATATCCATTGTTTTTTTTAAACACAAGGAGAATTAACTAACAATAAAAAATGAAGAGTTTCTTGTTACGTATATTTTAGTCGACAATATAGGTAATAACGTGAAATTAAATAATAGGCACAGACAGCAGACTATGGGCCACTCTTATTCACATCTTTCATATTATAGTAATTTCTGGTCAATTTACGCCGTGTAAATGAAAAGTCAATCAGCGCACTGATTAAGACATCATGTGAAATTAAATAATGTATAAATCGTATGATAAATCAGTTATAAGCTACCTAGAAAACAAAATCCTGAAATCCTGAATTATTGTTAGTACTCAACCTCATATAATAAAAGTGATGGATCGAGAAAGCACTTAAGTTTTCACGCGTAGGTGTACTACGTACGTTTGCACTATAATATTATTGTACCTTTGAGAACTTAGCTAGCCTTCGAAATTGGCCACCATAGCTGAAATTGGTTCCGAACTATTACTGCTAAATATAGTTACAGCATTCATGCTCCTATAATATAATCCGGCAACGGCAACAATAAAATGTTCACGTCACTCCCTCCCTGCAAGTCACTCCGATTAGTGAGGTATTAAATCTCACGAGGCGGGAAGTTACCGAAATATTTTCGGGGTTTTAATCACAATAACTCGTAACGAGGACTGACTCGTAATTGTACTGTCGTGATTATGCATGGATGGAGTTGCGGAAACTGGCTAATATTGTCTGATAGAATTAAGAATTCAGTTAGATATATGGAATCCTGGAGTCGATGTTAATCTTCCATGCGATAAAGAAGTTTTAACAGTTCTTCTGAATACATTTTTATGAACCTACTAATTTGGTTTTCTTACATTAATTTATAGCATTAAAATCAATTTATCCATGTGTGCTAAATGCAAAGATTAGAAAAAATAATTGGAAAATATGGCCAAGTATCAAAAGTATTGCGAAGCTTCTAAATCTTTCCACATTATACATCAATTCTTATCCACATCTTCTTCCAGATACACATTCATCAACGCCCGTGGTCTGCCTGGTAATAGAAGGTGGCACGAACACCGTTCGAGCTGTTCTGGAGTACGTGACAGACACACCTCCAGTACCTGTGGTGGTGTGTGATGGGAGCGGGAGAGCTGCTGACCTCATTGCTTTTGTTCACAAGTGAGTACCAGGAACTAAACTTCTGATGTAAGGAAGTATGCCTAGTGATAGAAGGTAATAGGAATACCGTTCGAGCTATGCTTCTGTTCATAAATAAGTAAAAGTCATCATAATATGTAAGTACTACTACATGAACTAAGGGTGGGAATTTCAGTGCAGCCATAAATAAGAGTATATATATGCGTGTTTCAAATGCATGCTAGTATATACAATGTGTTTTTAATTGAATGTTGTTTATAGCATTCTGCTCGTAAAAATAGGTATGTTCAAAGTTTATATTTCTCGTGAATGTGTATGCTCTATTAAAACCTAGAATCGATAGCATCGGAGCGTCAATATACAATGTTGCAAAATGACAATAAATAAGTAGGTAACTTGACTTAAGTTCAAATAAAATTGCCCATTCATAAGTATTTCACAACCCGTATAGGGTCTAAGAGTAGCTAATCAAAAGTATAAGCCATGAGGACAAAGGAAGTACGATCAACTCAAACAAAAGACGAGATACGTTGAAGACTTTGTCTATAAAGTTTCACATCCAAAGAGAATTCTTTTTTGTAACGTTAGCATGTTCAATATGATCACTTTGTCATATTAAACTGTGATTAAACTCCATTTGCATTATATGCCCACTTATTTATCGATTATAATGGTAATTAATCCAGAGTAGGTTCAGGCTTTCTATACAGAATTTCCATTAATTTCCTTATCTAGTGTTATCCAGTTTTCTTGTATTGTAAATGAAACTAAAAGAAAACCGCTGGAAATCACGCGTTTAATAAAATAATAGGCGAATGAAATTTGAACGTTTCCAATTATTTTAAAAATAATCTTGTTACGAGTTTCGGCATTTAAATTGAACTGTTTATTTTACGTTGAATGAATGTTATTTGCAATACGTTTTTGTATCATATTTTTGTATTCACAGCATATTAAATTTAATAAAAATCTTTATAATAATTTCCTAGTAATTTAGAGCAGCTTCTATTTTTTGTAATATGTAACAATGTGTTTAGGATTACATGATTGGTACTCTTTCGCTTCATTACTTGAATTTGGTACGGTCAATTTACGTGTAAACTGCAGACGACTAACCAGTGTTTGTAGAAGAATCTAATGAGCATTTGTAGAGAAAAAGAAGGTAAAGACGTAAACAACCATCAACAGGCATGTCGACATAAAAATCTATCATATCGACATTAAAGATTCAATAATACAATTACCAACCCATACTCACATAGAGCGAGGTTATCAATTTAACGATACATTTGTGGCACCATCAGAATGGCTGAGCACGAAATATAACCAGTACTTGGTCTCACGAGAAATGTACAGCGCTTATAAATAACGTCTAGCGTAGATTAGCCGGGCCAGTTGTATAATCGTATACAATATAGGATTATCTTGCCAAGAAAATGTTCACAGAAGACTCACTTTTGTTATCTGTACCATGTATAAGTGAAGGATATTTATTGTATGTGTATTCTACTGATCCCAAAAGGACTCACTTGTAGTTAGATTGCTTATACTTACACTAGCGGTTCAGAATACTAAATGAACCTATCAATAAAGTTCAAATAAAAACTTACACGTTTAAAACTGAAGCAATAAACAGTTTTTTCTATTCTTTATAAATTTATATTTATAAAGCATTTGAATGCCATAAAACTAAAAATATCAATTTCAACAAAAAAGGTCGTGTTCCATCGTTACAATATTGTATTCACTGAAAAGTGTTTCATATTGGTTGAGATGGTTGTTAATCATCTCAATAGATGGCGCGCGGTGTGTCCCTTAGACACATAAAAGTGAAAGAATAGAATAAATTCGATCGCTCTGGCGGGTCACGAGTGGCTGAATTGGTCAGGCATCCAGGCATCGGAATGGCGCGAAAGGATGCGGGTTCGAGTCCCGCCTCGTGATCGAATTTTTTCTATTCCCATATAAATAACAGTAGATAAGTAGTTCTAAAAAGTTGCAAATATATTTTTTTTATGTGTTTTCAGTAATAAAATATTTAATTGCTCCAGATATGCATCAGAAACCGGTGAACAAACAGTACTGGAGTCAATGCGGGACTACCTCATTGGCACCATACAGAAGACCTTTGAAGTTGGCTTGCAGCAAGCGGAATGTTTGTATGGAGAGCTGCTACAATGTACCAGGAAGAAGAACTTGGTAAGTCTATAGCTACCTATATTTAAACAAATGTTGATATTTTGTTGCTAGAATATTACCTGGTTGTAGGTGATTCAATGTGTATGTCGAATTTACACAAATTAATTATTAAGGAACAGAGGACAAAAAGTAAATTTTTGAATCCATTCATTTTAATGCATATAATTTTTAAAAGATGTATAATTAACAACAGCCAATAATTTTCAGACCATTCGACCATCTTCTTTTTAAACTTTAACTTGATGTTTGATTTTTAATTTTTAACGCCCATTCATCTGAATAACGAGCATAGATTGCTTGGAAATTATATTATACTCTTTTAATTCTCTACTTATTATGATAGAAATGCATATTACACTAATTAATAACTGATGAAAATAATAAGTAATAGTTGAATCAATTAATAAGGCAAGCTAGAAACTCATCTCATTCAGATCCACTCTAGAAGTATATTCAGTAGTCTCACAAGTGTATGAGCTATTCTGCAATTCAATGGAATAGATGAATAGATAGCGAGTAGCTTCCAAATCAAAGTTATTCATAACATTCCTATCACAATGGTATAGACATAGTAGGTACCTAGAACATTTACAATAGTATTTTTAATCATGGCGGTAGCCAGAATGCTCAGCAACGAACCGAGCACACAATGAATACAATGTACATAATATTATAGTTTAGATTTATTAAATGAATGAAAATTGTCGTAGTTTTTATTAAAAATCGAAACTATAGGATGCAGTTCTATCAAGAGATACCTTGGTACAACACAAAGTGTATAAATTATTATACATGCAATTCCTTGCATGTGAAAAATCATGTATATTGCTACAAATATTCTGTATCATTCTCATCCTATTGAAATTTTACTAGAAATAATTAATTAATGAAATAAATAAAGAAAATTCCAAAGAAAAAGGTAAAGAGGTTAATGAATGTCGCGGGCAAAGTTGTGAGCGAATTTAATAAATTATTGCAAACTTTATAACGATATCTTGGTATTAAGTTATATTGTAATTTTATTAGTGTTAAGTTTCTTCTTTGGACCAGTCTTAACATTTTTATCTTTAATGCTTATAAGATTACGTTATTACTTTTTTAAGTCTTTGTGTATGGAAATTTGGATTTAGAGTAATTTTGACGATCGTGTACTGTACGTAGATATTTAAATAGGATATTATTTATTAGACACCTTGCTTACCTTGCTATAGTTTAGTTAAAAATTTAAATCACTTGTTTTTAAAAGCATACAAGGCTTTGTATTATACATAGCCAAATAAAATTTTACTATTAGGACCTTATCAACAACCTCAATTATTCTGAAAAGCTATAATACCATTTAGACGATATTAAAAAAGTTTCCCAAGATATTAAAATTGTCGTAAAATTTCAGCATGCACTTTCACTAATTTGAATAAGAAATTAAGGGATCCATTAAAATTTTTGTCTTAAAAACGCGTTCAATGTTATTTTACGTGAACGCTCCAACTATTAAAAGTAATGTTATTTCAATGCACACTTTGCTTGCTCAGCACGTTCTTCATTATCTGTGAAATAACTGCTATTCTGAAAAAACTCCACTTTTAAACTTTTTTTATTTAAATCATGTAACCTGTTTGATAACATCGTTCAAAAATTGTATGTAATTGACCAGAGAAAGAGTTGTAGTAGAATCGTAGCATAATACATACATATTAGAAAAAGCGCAACTCATGAACTTTAAAAATATTTTATAGCGTTATAATTTTTGTCACTTGTATTATAATTAAATTACTTTTTTATTTTGTAATTATACGTTCTTGCATCCTTAATTAATGTTTTTAAAAACATCTCATAGTATCTTCCCCGCGATTTACACATGCATAACATAATATAAAATTATTTTACAGAAATATTTATATCAAAAAATATTTTCAGAAATTTTTCAGATTATGTGGCTACGTTTCCCTGACACCTCGCTTTAATAAGTTTATATTTTAAAAATTATTTTGTAGCCAAGCGAAAAACGTGCGCTAGCGTAAAATTAAATTAAATGCTAGTCTTGCTATTTCATGCTGAAACTGGGGTAAAAATGTTAACATTTGCAACGGGAATGTCGATAACTTAAACGAATTCAGTTATCGTTTCGAATCCAAACGGTATTTTGTATTTTAGGTAGTTTTGTACTCGTGTGTTACCTGCCAAATTTTAAATTCGTACTGTCATTTCAAGCCTTCTAGATATGTTTAGCTCTTACGGTTAAAATAGTACTACGAAAATTTTACTCCAGTGTACTAAATATCTTACAATCACAAGTCATCTTATCCACAAGTTCTCTTAGTGTGGGAGCTACAGTTAATAATTTATATTGTATAATAAGTGACAGCAAAATATGATTTTGTTAAATTTTGTTTTTAACATACTGTGTTTTTGCTGAAATAAATAATTTTTCATTTTTCATTTTCATGTCTATCTCTGACTGTGATAAATATCAAACTCTACGAGCCCAATGAACTGTAGCAAAACTAAACTTAATCTAATTATTATGTAGATATTATAATTTCACATCTCATAGTACGTACTACATAATTATCCGCGTCTTTGTTATTTTTATCTCACTTATATTAAGCATTTATCCAGTTGCCAAATATGTATTTTATTTTGTCGCACTGCGTCACTTTTAACTACTATATTATCAACAAATACATATAAATTTGTTTCATTTGTATATTTAACGTCAGATAATCTATACATATAATAAATCTGTAGAAGGGTCAATTCTGTACATTGAAAATATTGAAAAAATAAATAGCAGGGGGTGTTACTGGATCGATACCAAACCCAAATATGTGATTAAAAAAATTTTTGTCTGTCTGTCTGTCTGTCTGTCTGTCTGTATGTGAAGACATCACGTGAAAACTACCGGTTCGATTTCGATGAAACTTGGTATAATTATACCTTATTATCCTGGGCGTAAAATAGGATACTTTTTATCCTGGAAAAATACGTAGAAAAAAAATTAATCTTAATTTTTCAGTTTTATCCATAGACGTTGTTCTGTAGAACCGCGAACACACGTTGCGTATTATTATAGGCCTAGCCGTATTTGGGTCCAATAGATATTTACAAGATGTCATAGTCAGAGTTACTCAAAATGGAGAAATAAACCATCCACGCGAAGACCGACATCCGCGCGGACGGAGTCGCGGGCGGAAGCTAGTAATTAAATATTGCTAGTATAAAAGCACTATGAACTTTTCACTATTTCGAGCTAATATTTTTTCGGTAATCCTAGCTTATGTACTCGTGAAAAGGGTTCAATAGTCGGTTATTTAATACCCAAATTATTATATCGTGAAATACTACTAAAGTCCACAAAAGCTAATATTTATTACAACTCAAATATTCTTTGAGTAAGGGTTATGATATGATTTATGATATGACATCAGTATGCTACCCCAAAAAACACCTATATTTATCAAAATAATTTGGAAAATCCAAAAGTGCACGCCTCATAATTTTTTTTTAATAAATATTTATTAATTATTATTTTTGTTTATTTAATAACAATTAAACCACATCGAATCAGACCCTGAAAAATGAAAGGGTTCTATTCCTGAGCATACTCAAGCGTAAGAGAAAAAAAAAGACTCGATTAGTAAAGTATTTCGGTCGCTATCGTGTTAACAAGAAAAAGGATCCGCACATACCTTAGATCATTAAGTAATGGATAACACTCGCAGGCGTTTCCCCTTTTGCCGAGGTATAAGATTATTCGCATCGAAAAATCTTATGCTTTCATAAAAACTACTTGCGTAATCGATTACAAGCACTCTGCGTATTCGTAAAACATCGAAAGGACGTCTGCGCGTGCTCCGCTAAAAATGCCGTTTTGTACTGTCAAGTCTTGCAGAAGCAATTCAAACATGTCGAATATTAAAAAAGATGGAATAACCTTTCATTTGTGTATATTTTTTTATTTTTTTAGCGTACATTTCTAATTAAATGCAATTTCTAATAATCGTCGATGTATCGTTTAGCGATATGATCAAGACAAATAATCGAGTCATGTTTACTCGATCATTGATGCGGCCCCACGAGACTATCATGGAAAGAAAATATACAAATTTAATCTTTATGAACTAGGAGATAAAGTTGAATTTAAAACGCGTTAATGAACCGCATTCCTTACGAAACTATCTTGTAAAGAAATACAAATTTAATCTTTATGACCTAAGTGATAAAGTTGAATTTAGAACGCGATATTGAACCCCACTCCCCACGAGACTATCTTGGAATGAAATACAAATTTAATCTTTATAAACTTAGAGATAGAGTTGAATTTAAAAACTCTTCGCTTAAAAGGTCGTAAATTTTTACGACTTTCGTGACACAAATTATTTTTGTGAATGTGTGATTGTGTTTCATTGTGTTTCATCAGTGTGAGTTACCCTCCCCGCACCAAAATCAGCAGAAAGTTTAGTTAGAACATTTGCCAGCGTACTCCATCCATTACTTAATGATCTAAGGCACATACAGACACACGGACGTCCAAGACAGAACTTTTTTAAACTGTTTTTTAACTAGTTTAAATAACAAAAATGACATCAAAAATATCATGAACGTTAAAAATAGTGTTTTTTCTTAATATGTGTGTGTATGTATTATCTTACAAGTGCAATGTATGATACATAAAGACATTTTAAGTTTGAAAAATCAGATGTTTTGCGCGAAGTGACAGTAGTACCCACCTCAACGCTTCGCTTATGAGGCGTGCAATATGACTAAAAGGCAAGTTCAAATAGATTATGAAATCAAAGATCTGAGTGGAAAGATTAAATATGTAAATTGTCTTAATCGTCATGGTTCTTGGCTATGTTTGATGGTCAAAGGTTGTGACGTTTTGAATCCAATGTTGTAGCTTAGTTTGTGAATAATTTGCGTAGTAAAATATCGTAAAACTTCTTCTTATTTATCTAGTGCTTTAATAAGAAACATTTTAACTGCTTTCAAAATATTAAGATTTTACAAATGAAACTTGACATCACTCTCCGTGAAATCAACTTTAATTATGATATTTCAAAAGCCTTATAATTTATGCAGTACACATTAATGTTTAAGTAACAGTACTCAAAAGGATATAGGGCTTTTATACATTATTATACAGTTACAATATTGAATATAATATTAAATTGAATAGGATAACACTTACTGAATCCTTAAGACGATTTATCGAGAGATTCAATAGGTACTCAATTTGTACCTAAGCCTACAACATTCGTGTAAATGTCTATTATTAAAGCTAATCTGATTTGGAAATCCCAATACGTTTGAGAGCTACCGCGCTCATAAAGTATCAACAGTGGAAACTAAGGGCCGGTTCCAGAGCTTGTTTATAATGTCTCTGATAAACATTTTTCACACATTCCGTCTCTTTTCAAATATTATTTGTCACGAGGTCCACGCAAAGTGCGAATGAGCAACTATTTTCCTTGGATAAGACAAGGTACTTCGCGCAATTGCTTCGCGAGGTTGCTCACTCTATCCTGACCTATCTATTATAATATGTATATCCAGAAACCGGCGATAATTCCTATAATTTCTCACAGATAACAGTATTCCGCATCCAAGAACGAGCAGAAGGTGGAGAGGTCCAAGAGCTAGATCAAGTGATTCTTACAGCGTTGTTCAGAGCACAGCACTTATCGCCCAGTGAGCAACTGTCGCTTGCGCTTACTTGGAACAGAGTGGATATTGCAAGATCAGAGATCTTCGTGTATGGACAGGAGTGGCCGAGAGGTGGGTTTAATTACTATAATATTTGATTAACGTAAATTTATTTGTTCATAATATGATTGTTTACGAATACACGCAAGGTTTCGGTACGGTAAGGAGAAAGGGAAATTTAGGGGAGATTTCTGTAAAATATTTTAATCATGAATGTATTGTATTGTATTATTCTTCAGGAAAGTTTACCAAATTTGTAAAAACAAAAAGAGATTTTAGATAAAATTAAATATGTTGTGCGATACTTTATTAACAGGCAATAAATAGGTTGAATTTGTACCACATTCTTTGTTCATTAGTAAGAGCAGAACATTTTAAAGTAAATTAGTTCCTTGCATTAGGCATGTTACCGCACTCCGACCGCAACTGTTTTACAAAAAGGTAACAGCCTTCCTCGCACTGAAAATTAGCGAATTATTTTCTTTCTTTCACATTAAAACGAAGTTGTTCGAAGTTGTTGTTGTGTATTGTTCGATAAATGGTTAGTTTATTTATTGACATAGTTCATTATTTATATTGATTGTACATGCGTTTAATGCTTTTTTAAAGGTTCTTAATAACATCAGCAATAATTTGCTACATCAAATTTCAATTTAAAATCTCTATTGAATACTAAAACTCACGATTGGTTTGCGAAGTAATTTCCCTTGAACAATTCAGAATAACGTAACAAAACTCAATCGAAGTTCCATTGAAGCTGAGCTAATGTACAAAGGTAAACAAACATTGGGAATCAGGACCACCTGAGGGCCGCGTTGAATTGTTGATGAACTGCCCCCCTAGTCAAGTGGCTTTCTGTTAGCGTAGCGTTCAATAGAATAGACTACGAATATATGAGATTGACGTAACCTGTAGGCTGTAGCTACGTTTATCTACAGCCTACGTCAATCTCATACATTCGTAGTCTATTCTATTGAACGCTACGCTAGACAGGCTACGCAGACTACGCTAACAGAAAGCCACTTGACTAGGGGGGCTGGGCGACTTTTGATTAAACTGTTTTTAATTGAGGCTCTATGACCTTTTCCGCTGGTGGTATATTATGATTATATATCAATTTTATACAATGAGTGGTTGTTTTACAGTGAAATTTTTCTTAAATGCTTGTGATAATAAAAAATTGTGATGAAAAGATTAATTAAGAGAATTATCTTTCCAATTTTGGATAGGTAGATGGATAAACTTTCGTTTATAAAGAGGAACATTTCGTTGTCGTCTATCAAAACCATTTTTATGTCTTCTTCTTATATTTGTTATGAATATTTGTGCTATATAGTTTACTAGAGGTCCGCTCCGGCTTCTACCGTGGTACATATTTCGCAATAAAAGGTAGCCTATGTCCTTTCTCGGGTATCAAAATATCTCCATACCAAATTTCATGCAAATTGGTTCAGTAGTTTAGGCGTGATTGAGTAACAGACGGACAGACAGAGTTACTTTCGCATTTATAATATTAGTATGGATACATATAAATATGTACAGGATTTCTTAACGTAAATCATTCCACTTTCAGTCAGTTGTAAATCATTCCACTTTCAGTCAGGGCCTCAAAATATCTTAATCCGTTCCATTGTTCAAATCAAAGTATTAATTCTGCACAAATTCAGCAATGGAACGTGTTTGCGAATCTCAAGTTAATGAATACTTTTCAAATAGCAGCTACGGTTAATTTGAATAATTCTGAAAGACTCGTGATATTTTATGCTCATTTGCTTCTTGTATTGCAATTTTTGTTTAATTTGACGAATAAATAGGAATGAGCATTGATATCCAGTAATTTAATGATGCAGTATATTTCACATTTTTAAAGACGTAAATTGGTCTTCGAGTGTCTTTTCATTTGCAGATTTAACCCTACAGTAGTCGCGTGGTCTACACGTGTAATCCAGTGATACGAAATTGCAAATTTCTAAAAATCTATGTCTCTAATTTACTAATATAATTAGGTATAGTACTTTAATATCAGTTTAAAGTTTTTTAATTTAAATAATAGTTACATAATAATCGCCTGTGCAAAAAGACCACGCGACCTCACACGTCACTTTTAGATCCGCGACTACTGTAGGGTTAAGTGATTTCATCCGTGATTTGAAATAACATACTACCGTGATTAAGTTGTGGTAAACATAAGTTTGCAACAAGTTTGCGCGTAAGTTAAGCAACTTAACTTACAAACGGTAAATAACTAATGTGAGATTATGACACGTGGCTCAGGAAGTTAACAAGTTTAATTGCGATGTGGAATATTAGTCGTATATGAGAATTAAGTGTTGCAAACCTTACAGAAAAATGTGTTTATTATTATTTATTATATTAATTTACCATTAATGTTTCCAACATGCGTTACACTTATGTTAGAACTCATTTCTTGTTTTATTTTAAGCATTACGTTGTTAGTATTAAAATTATTTATGAACTAGATTTCCGCCCGCGGCTTCGCCCGCGTTTTCAAAGGAAAACCCGCATGGTTCCCGTTCCCGTGGGATTTCCGGGATAAAACCTATCCTATGTGTTAATCCAAGTTACCCTCTATATGTGTGCTAAATTTCATTGCAATCGGTTCAGTAGTATTTGCGTTAAAGAGTAACAAACATCCATACATCCAAACTTACAAACTTTCGCCTTTTTAATAGTAGTAGGATGTAATGTTCATATCGAAAGCACGCACACATGACTTTATAAAAAGAACTGAAATATTATTAAAACTGCTAAAATTAATGTATTAAATGAGCACCATCTTCAATGCTGATTCTTATAAATTTAGCCAATCACCTTCACTACTCTGAAACGACTGATTTATTAAAAATGCTGCGTTGTTAAACGTAACAAAATTTCATAAAAGGCAGTAATCAATTTTATATCGCTTTTAAAATATTTATTTCATCAATTAAAACGCTATTGATTGATATTGTTATGTATATGATGTGTGTTGTTTTAACACGCTGTTGAAACAACACACATGGCTGTATTTTTGTACATTTGTATGCAACCATTATGCAACCGACTTATTTAGACTGGATTTTGAACAAAAACAGACAATTATCAAGGATCGGTGACAATACAATAATTTCATGAGTAAAGCGCACACTTTAATAAATCTGTACTTTTTTAAACCTTTTTATTATCGTTAAACTTAAAGTTCTCATCTTTTTCATCCTCAAACCAGTACATAAAGGAATCTTGTGTAAAGCAATGCAAAAAATATTCACAAAACCAACCTACGTTTCCCTGACCTCAGATCTAGATCTAGATCATTATTTCATACTGCTTACTGCGATATTCAGCTCAAATACAAATCATGGAACAGTTCACAAAACCGCAAATCCTGGAAGGAAATCGTGTCGTGGTGCAATTGATTTCCTCTCGAACCGCATCAAATTGGACGCCTTTTGACGCCGAAATGTAGGGACAAACAAGATGTATTAAAAAACAAAAGACTCAACTGCAATTTTTTCTCGTAATTACATTTTGGAGGCTTTTTGGTTTGATGGACAAGAGTAAATCTCATGACATACGACGAATCAATTGATACGATTCACTTAAAAATGCGACTTTATCCTAATAATAAGGATAGGATTAAAATAAGGCTTTAGTTAGGGAATGCCAAATAAATATAAATATACACTTAATATATATTTAAAATGGATGTAGGTATGTATATCCATTTTAAATGTATACATAGGTACATAGGTATACATTCGAAAAACATAATCTTCTTTCCGTCGCTGTCGGGTAATATATAAAAAGAAATATGAAAATCTCAATCAAAAAATTTCCAGTTAGTTGCCGAGCGCATAGCATACGAGTTCATATTACTTCGTTCTGTCAATAACACGTGGAAATGGAAACAGTGCATTCCCGAATGTACCGAGATAATGGATTATTTCGTGGCTTCATACGCAAATGAAACTTTCGTAAATTCAATTTTGCTCTTGACGTGCGCATTTTCTTCTACGTTTTGGTAATCGAATTTATATTGTGGAATCGAAAAGCGATTGTATACATTATAAAAGAATACATATTAATGCTGAGGTAATATTATATACGGTTATAACAATGCCTACTTTGAATCAGTTCTATTTGATATCTCAAATTTCAGTCGAGCTATCTGATAACATAACATAAATGTATTCCCTCGATAATTATTAAGTGGATATCATACAAAGTTTTTTTAGTAAACAGAAAAGAAATGAACAAGGCTCTCCATTTCTTAATAAAATGTTTTCTTGACCTTTGAAAGTAATTTATTCAATCCAAATAAAGCGAGATTGGCCGTTACAAAGGGTACAGAAATAAAAATATGCAATTTCATAAAAGATCTCTCGTTTACAATAATTTTAGGAGCTATAAACACCAGGTGCTATATGAGATGAGACAAAGGTATACTAGAATGCTTGAATATTAAATAATGGCTTTCGTCTGGATGATAAAAAGACAGCTCTCAGCTCTTAAATAGCAAAATGAAATTTTGGAAAGTTCTTTGTACTGAATAATTAAGTAAACTATCTTATTCATATGAAACTTACAAATAATGCAATCTTTTTATTCAATATGCAATGATAATTGATTTTAATTATTAACACAAGCAACACATAAAAAAATACAGATCATTTTCAGACTTACAAGAAATATCTCCCAAGTAATCCTTGTATAAGGATTATTAATTGTATAATGTGTTTTTTTAAGTAATTTCCGAGAAAATGTACAATCTAGACATCGTTAAAGTATAAAATGTAACCATCGAATAGCCAACTAAACATTGTTTTATTAATTTCCTTTAGGAGCTCTCGATGAAGCAATGATGCAAGCGCTAGAACACGACCGTATAGATTTCGTAAAGCTCCTCCTAGAAAACGGAGTATCTATGAGGAAATTCCTCACAATACCTCGTTTGGAAGAGTTATATAACACGAAAAGTGGACCCAGTAACACTTTGCGGTATATTCTGAGGGACGTGAGGCCACACCTGCCGAGAGGATATGTGTATACGCTGCATGATATTGGCTTGGTCATCAATAAGCTCATGGGAGGCGCATATAGGTAAGATTTAGAATACAATTGAAATTTTTAGACTTAAAATTAATAGGCACAGTTTAGATTACTCAGATTAACAACAGTTTTCTTAAATTGTAAAGGTTGAGAGCTCTACGTGAAAAAAATATGAAATAGATGGTTGGAATAGGTAATTTGAATAATTCAGAAGAATGTGTTTTTATTTCTGTTGTATTCCGTTTTGAGAATCCCGTTATTGTAATTAAAAAAATATATATTTTATTGATATTTTAGTCTGCAGTAAAACATCTATATCTGGTTTTTAATTGAAAACGGATGATATTCAAACAATTTACAAATGACTCAGGTATTTTTTCCAAAACCAACGTGAAGCGTATCTACTGCAAAAATGCAAACACTTTCCCTTTGAGGCTTGAAATAAAATCAAACAGTGATCATTTATAGTGTATGAAAAGACCCGGTGCAGTGTTATTTTTGGTACGAATAGAATTTTCATGAGTTCCTGTCGTTGATAGATCGATGCCTTTGTGACGGCCCCACTGGGCTTGTGTTATCAAACATATTTACTATTCAACGGTAAAAAGTCAAGTTATTGGTTTATTTTGTTCGAATTCAATCGGGAATTGAAACGCTTTTGTTTTGTTAATATCATTTTATTTGCATTGTTCGATTGGTGTATCACTCTTTAAGAGCAAAAGAGGCTTATATAAAGCTTTTTCTATTTCATATTATAAATGTAATGTACGAGCTGTGCCCCGCGGTTTTACCCACAGTGCTTAGGTCTAAGCGTGATGATATATAGCATATAGCCTTCCTCAATTAATAGGCTATACAACACCGAAATAATTTTTCAAATCGGACCAGTGGTTCCTGAGATTAGCGCGTTCAAACAAACTCTTCAGCTTTATTAGTAAAGATATTTAAAGTAACGTTGTAGTATTTTGTGTTATTTATATAACTTCATAAATTAAATAAATACATTTTATATGAAATAACGTTTTAAAATCAATTTTAAAATAACATAACCTATGGAATATATTTCATTATGTAACGTATACGGTATAGATCTCATAAATTGTAACCGAATGTTGCCAACGATCGCTATAGGGATATATGGCTCTGTATATTCACTGAGATCATATTTTACCTTCAATATACGGACAAAATAATACCATTACAATACTTTATATGACGTGTACGTCATGTACAATGCCATGTTTACTTAACTTTCTACATGGCACAATAATAACAACAACTGAACCAATATAAAATAATAAAAACAACTGAAACATAAGACCAATTAGGTAAAAAAACATTTTTCTTTATGTGTTTGTTGTTCAAATCACATGTCTTCTATCATGTGAAATACAACGTCTAGACGTTCTAAACGGTTAGCTAGGTCATATTGAAGTAATAGTAATGAAACTAAATCGAATACATAATAACTATGTCTAGACATTTGACATTTTTATATGGTAGATTTATAATACTTAAACCTATCTTTCGAATTCCCAAATACAACTATACAGGGTGTCCCGCAATCGGTGTACTAAGCTGAAAGGTATTTACAGCTTTACAAAGCGTATGCAAAATTTAGTCCGTTTTTAGTGCTTTTTACTTAGTACACAGACATTGGGTCTTTATAAAACCTTAACTTGACACTAGGTGCGTAATGAAAAATAACTATGTCTAGACATTTGTCATTTTATATGGTAAATTTGCAATAATGAAACCTACCTTTCCAATTCTCAAGTATAAATATTTAATATACAGGGTGTCTCGCAATCGGGAAAGGGATTTACAGTTTTGAAAAGCCTATGCAAAACTATTAGTCTGTTTCTTAGTACTTTTACTTAATACACGGACGGTGGAGCACCCTGTATATACCTCTAACTCATCACTAGGTGCTACTACACGCGTCGCAAGTTCCGTCCTATATACGCGAAGGTGATGAACAAGAGCGTGAACGTTCACCGCAACAGCGCTTCCTTCACCCGCCACAACGCGGGCGGCTTGTCGCTCATCACCGGCTTCATGCCCGTCACCACTGAGATGGCGCTGTTTGATTACCCCTTCAATGAGCTGTTGGTAAGTAGATCACACACACACACACACACACACACACACACACACACATACACACATTAATAGAAGAGGTAATTATATGCAAAAGTGATGAACAAGAGCATGAACGTTAACCGCAACAGCGCGTCCTTCACCCGTTCGTCACTACTGAGATGGCGCTGTTCGATTATAATCTATACATATAATAAATCTGTAGAAGGGTCAATTCTGTACATTGAAAATATTGAAAAAATATTTTGTGTAAATACATTGTCAGAGTTAGGGCCGATTTTTCAATCCCGAGATAAACAGTCTAATATCTACCCCTCGAATAGATTTATTCAATTATTTATCTAACTCATAACGGCTCGCCTATTTTTCAATCGTGATTTATTTGATGAACAACTATCTGACCAAATATTTCCATATTGGCAGCTCTGCTCTCGGAGTGGCGAAACAAACATATTAAATTAGTCAGGTTAGAGCGGGATAGAGTCAACTCTTGCAATTTGTCAACAACCGTCATTATGACTCACGTCTTGTATTGCTCTTGTCTTCTATGATTGTTTGATTCGAGTAAAGAGTTTGGTTAAATTTGTGTTTCAATTTATATATTTTACGATGGAAACGACATACTTAAAGGCAGCGTTCGGCAAATTTTCAATGGCATGGTCATCAGTACTATCAAAAACATCAATTTCAATATGATTTTAATTGATAATAATTATATAGAAAGAGGTTTAATTGTTAATAATTCTACGCTCTATGTTATGACATAAGAAAATATCCCAAATTTGACGCATCAGTTGTCAACTCAAACGCCTAACCATGCGCCTAACCGTCGAATAGCGCGCTATCTGGCCGTTGGAGCGGCAAATAGATTTATTCCTCAAATAACGTAGTTATTCGATAGATACGTCCTATTCGTCTGTTGAAAAATTGAATATTTTGTTAACTGAAGAATAAAGTCTATCTAGCTGTTTATCTGGGCATTGAAAAATCGGCCCTTAATGGAGAAATAAACCATCCACGCGAAGACCGACATCCGCGCGGACGGAGTCGCGGGCGGAAGCTAGTATCCCATAAATGAGCTTTTGGTAAGCGATTATTTTCGTTAGGAATACATGAATACCAATTTACAGAAATTATTAAAATAAACACACCATTTTAATACACAACACTATATTTTTCAGTGACACTGCGTGTTACTGATGTGAAAACTAGAGCAAAATGTATTTTAAAGATATTGAATATATTGAATGTAAAACTAAACTAAACGCCTGTTTGGATATTGATACTACAAATATTAGTTCAAGCTTTGATTCCTTATCACATAGAACTTGAACATTTCATAGATACATTCTGGTTAAGCATTTATTTATTTACTAGCTGACCCGCTGAACTTTATACCGCCTTGGAATTAATAAATGTTCTGTTACTATGACAACAAAATATAACAAACTTTGTTTAATCTTCATTTGTTTAATTTTATTTTTTATGGCTTAAGCAGTTAATAAGTTTATCGAGTGAGATTTTAAATATAATAAACTTGTAACATTTTCTATGTTGTTTCATTCGTCTAATATATTTTGTTCTGGCACTCATTATCAATCGAATCCTTTTTTCTATATGTACCTAATTATCATGACATACACTCATATCGCAGCTTCTATTTCTGAACTGCCTTTCTAACTTATTGTTCACTGATATTGACTAACGCGCCAATAAATCTTATTAATCTTTTCTTTTTGTTATAACGGCTTATGAGAGCAGCGAACCGAAGCTAAATATCCTAAGAATGTAATATTCTTTCATATCTTCAAAATATAAATATACGCTTACAATTACGAAACTGCTTTTTGATCGTTAGTTTAAACCAGATAATGTTAATTAAGTCACTCTTCCCTCTAACAGATATACAAGGTTTTTTACTTTAACTAAGAATTTCCCTGAATTGATATTTAATAGAATGAATAGATGGTAGTACAGCACTATAGGCAACTATCAAAGGGGACGATTGATAGCCTCTCTGAAAGGAATTGCAAAAACTAGCAATGGATTGATTTACTTCTCTATGGTTGCATGCTATAAATCTTATCATAATTGGAAGTTGTTGTTTATGTGTTGCTTTGTGAGCAAGCTATATTTTTTTTTTCATATCATGAAAACAAATCTAATAAACTCTATGTTAAACTGACTATACATCTGTTTCACTGATCGATTTTCTTTAGGGACAAGTAGGTGATCAGGTGAAACAGATGTATGAATAATGCATCTGCCTCTTACCCCACTAAGGGGACACGGGACTTCACTTTTTTAAACTGACTACCTTTAGCACAGGCTCATAAATTACGGTTAAGTACAGAAAGCAAAGAGAATACAAATACTATGAAAGAAAGCTAGAAAAATAAACGTTAAAGATGACGTCCTCTATTTTGCAGCTGTAATTTTTTAAGACAAGTTTTTTTTAAGAGAAACATTCTAAGAATATTTTCTTATCTGAAACTCAGTGCTCTCTACATTTTATTAGCAATAGCTGAAAAATAGCTTTTGGCTTCCATTGGTATGTCATGTACCTATGCTTTCTTCAAGATAATAAGCCAAAAAAAGATTATTTGGAAATATTAATAGTCTATTCAATATCCATAAATCAAGTATTACATTTACCTTTTCCACCCTAGATGTGGGCAGTACTAACAAAGCGGCATCAAATGGCCCTGCTCATGTGGACACATGGCGAAGAGGCCTTAGCCAAGTCTCTCGTAGCTTGCAAATTATATAAAGCAATGGCACACGAAGCAGCAGAAGACGATATGGAAACTGAAGTGTATGAGGAGCTACGGCATTATGGCAAGGAGTTTGAGACTAAAGGTTAGTGGTAGAATGTTTGGAATATCCAAAAGTGCAAGCATATTCTTTACAAAAAAAAATTAAAGAATCTTTCGCGCTATTGTCCACTCAGAAAAGGAAAAGAAGTATAGACAAAACTAGATTCGACGTTGATACTAATGATAAATATATAAATTGGTTTATATGTAGCTCTTGTATTATTTCTTAGTGACATACCAAATTCTGAGCCGTAAATACGAGTAGTTACATGGTTCTAATCGTTCGTTATAATGATGTATGTTGTAAACGATGTGAACAAGGGTCTGGTATACTTATTTTTATTAATGTGAAAAATACTCTATTGCTTGTGATTGAATCTTGAACTTAGATAACAAAGAGTTTTTCTTTAGCTGAAGTTTATAAATATTATGATAGTCGTTACAGTCGTAAAGTTTTAATTAACATTTTAAAGCTTAGACAGTCTGTGAAGTTATTGCATTTTGCCGTTTATAAAATATGAATCAGAATTTAAGTGTATATTTTTTTTTGAATACCTACGTTATAAAACCTTTATTACTTACTTACATGCTTAGCATTCACTAATATTTTGGCGTTTAGCTTTTGTTTGCCCCGGCTTTGTGCAGATTTTACAGCCAAAAAAAATATGTTATATACTCGATTAAGATTTAAAAAGCTATCCGCTTTTTAATTTTGAATTTTTTAAATCGATACAGTAGTTTTTGAGATTAAATATACTCTTAATAATTTATAATTTTACCCATACCTACTTTCTCAGCTATATCAGAATATTTTCTCGAAATTTCTTATAATTTTCGGATTGTTTGAAAACATTCTATACTGAATTAGATAAATCGGTCTAGACGTTCTCAAGTTACCAATCAACGAACTGATTTTAATTAGAGATATGTACTTAGGTTTAAACAATAAAGGTGTGCTTTTTATTTTTGAAATATTGTATTTCATAATTTATTAAGATTAGTGAATACTAGTCTTGATCGGTCTTCTTGCATGGGACATAACTTTTTTATAATAAAAGATTGCAATTTAAAATAAAAGATTTTTGAAACATACTCCATTTAAATACTTTTCTTCGCAGTATAGTATATACCTACATACGTGCCACTTATACCTATGCAATTTAGGATTCTTTAGAAATAAGACATTGGATTTTCAGCTCCTAATTAGTAGACCCAAATACATTGAGTGAATAATATATGGTCATACTCTTTTTGAATTATTAAATAATAACTAAATGCCTGCGTATTTTAAAAATGCGTTGTTAATTAAAATTACACGATTTTTCAACTAAGCAAAGAAATCAAAACTTTCTTTTTGAATTGAATCTATGAAATATGTATATGTATAAATGAATATCTATCGAAAAAGATTTTCGCTCTACCTACTCTTCCTTAACCTGTATTAACTTAGCTCCGAAACATCTGGAACGATTTTAACCATAGCATTATGTTTTTATAGCAATAAGTAAATGAAGAAAGCAACAACCACTAGTACTAGCTATAGCTAGCTATCACCTACCATCAAGTGGGTCGCTTACTCCATTGCCGGGGTTGCAATAAAAAAAAACTTAAATATTAAAACATTAAACATTAAAAAAAAACAAGCAATATCCAAATCTATAAAAACATACTTCAATTCTAGCATTAGAATTACTGGACTACTGTTACCGGCAAGACGACGACCAAGCCCAACAACTCCTTACTTGCGAACTACAAAACTGGTCCGGACAGACCTGTCTAAGCCTAGCCGTAGCTGCTAACCATAGAGCCCTATTAGCTCATCCATGCTCACAGATTATACTAGCAGATCTATGGATGGGAGGCCTTAGAACTCGCAAGAATACCAACCTTAAGGTAATGTTCCATTTATTTATTATCTGTTAAATTTCTCTCTTATTAACGCACAGACTTCGCACGTCGTAGTTGTAACATAGTAATAACGGAACCGTAACAGTCGGTTTAGATGTCTGTGTGTCAATGAGCTTAAGAGATTTGCATGTAGGCGCCGATTCCGTTGTTATTTCGTTAATTAAGCCGATTTTCGATGATGATATGTTTGTAAATACAAAATCATTACAAGCAATCGTTTCCGTAGATAATCGTTTATGTAACTGACTACACAATTATGATTTTGATTACCGCTTTTTTACACAAGCACACATCCAATACTAATGTAACCTATTTTCCTATTATACAGTTTGCAATATCCATCAATTATTATGTTTATGATTACAAAAAATCTCAAAAAACATTTTGGTTTAACTGACTTCAATATATTATGACAAAGACACTCAAGCCCTCTGGCGGAACTAAATTAAACTGATTGAACCACTGTATCTCTCCAGATAAAAGGATTTTGTTAAAAGCACTTTGACTTTCCTCATTTAAAAAATATACATTCATTCCTTGTCTTTAATGGAATACGGTATACTAAATTTGATAAAACTAAATCAAATTTATTTTTTCGCCCCAGTTTCTTTAATAATAATAGGTATCTTTACTTTTTTCACATAAGGTTGGACATGTTACGACTTACGGCCTGAGAAAAATAGTATTTGAATTTTGACTTCATTAACTCTACAAACAATTGTTTCTTTAATGCCTCTGTCTTACCAAGTATTACAGTAATATACATACCATTACATACACAAATTTGTACATACTCCACCTCACCACGCACTAAAACAACTCGATCCAACGCAATCGGCGCTCTATTCCGTAGCATGTAAAGCTTATAATTCAGTAGCAGCATTTCGTTTGCAACATCGGCTTTGTCGTAAAAAGGTAATACTGAGCCTGCTGTGTCCGCTGTACATACTCCAATTGGAGTTCAAGTCGAAGGAAGAACTGCAGCTGATGCCGCAGACGGAGGAGGAGCATCTGGAGAACGAGAGCATAGAAGACGATAGAAGTACCAAGGACCCTAATGACGCGGAGGTAATTTCTGTTTAGTTGCTTCCCATCTCGCTTTATACGCTGCGTTTTGTTTTCATCAGGGGTTGCTTGTGACTCTTTGGATAGCCAACTTTTTTTGGATAGGATTTTAGTCAGGTTTAGCTTTTGAGTATAATTGTTAACTACGTTTTCTAAAGTTGTTTCAAGCGTCCATTTTTGTCCGTGCAGAGTGTATGGTACACGGAGTTTGAATACAAAGTTAAAGCTTGCGCTTCAAATAAATATTTACAGAGCACGTAACGCTCTAAACGAATGATGTATTACCAAGCCTTTTCAAAGAATCACAAGCAAATCCTTGCACATCAATAAAATATAAACGGTTGTTACTAATATCTTTAATTTTGGTGATGGCAACTTGTCTGTATGAACAAGGTATATGAAGCGTTAGTAAAGATGAAATTGTATAGGTGGGGGTGAAGCGACGAACGCTGTCAATAAAGAAGATTATTCCCCCGGGACAGCCGGGTAAAACGGACAAGACGCAGGTATACACCTGACGCACACATGTGAACGTGTTGTACGAACACAATTGCACTTAGACGATATCAGTTTCACGTAATTGGCTACTATTCTGTGTGCAAAAAATATCTTTGTCTATTTTCTTCCGTAAATGTGATACTTTGTTCGAAAATTTTTAAACGCTTTGAATTATCTCTGTGTCGAAAACAATTATCTAATAATGCGTTTGTTAACCTATCAAAAGCCAAGATATAAAAAATACTTCAAACAAAACCACGTTGAAATCTGTGAAAATCCCGAGCCTGAATTATAACAAAGGTTATATTATAAAACAAACCTGAATTTGAAAGCATTATTAGACGTAAGCCCCTTTATAGAGATTCGTAGAATTTGGCGGAAAATGGCCGCGTTTTTTATTTTTCATTTTTATGGCCTTCAGCCGTAAAAATTTCGCCTTTATTCATGCAGTGAAATCTCGAGAAATAAAAAGTCTTTACCGCGCATT
Organism: Colias eurytheme; assembly: GCF_061535395.1. Classification (NCBI taxonomy): domain Eukaryota; kingdom Metazoa; phylum Arthropoda; class Insecta; order Lepidoptera; family Pieridae; genus Colias; species Colias eurytheme. The sequence goes on along the minus strand of NC_142995.1, from coordinate 3,342,688 downwards.
GTTATTCTTAAATTTCACAGATAAGCATAGAATTAGACACCCAAAATCTCTTTCATTAGGCTCTCAAAATTTTGCACCATTCTTTGAGAAAGTTGCAACAACTTCAAAGAATATTTCATAAATAGGTATGTTAAGAATTTAAATTTCCGATTTTAACACAAAGCACTTTATGGCGTTAAATTTGTGAATGTATCGCATAAATTCGAGTCACAATAGATGCACGTACCCTTTGTGTTCGTATTACCGTTGACGCGAGCTATCGGTACCGTTTCATGGCTCTTTTACAAGCTTCCTGTTCTAAGCGTTTTCTTCGTTTATATTCATATCGAAGCCATTTTCTTGAAATATTGCCTATTGGCTTATTTTATTTGCGTTCAAGACAACAACTATTTTGTCTATGCTGTCTCTTATTGCAACGGAATGTATTTTGTACTTTCTTGATCGCAGCTGCTAATTCAAAAATCGTTTGATAGAAGCTTTTGCCATTCATGTAATGCAACGGAAAGACAATTTCTCAATAAATAAATAAAGCTTGCGCATTCCTTACGATCTTATTATACCTACTTATTGAACTCAATGGTATCAAACCATTGTAAAACTAGTCATTTATCTTTAACCTTTATTATAATTATATGGCAATAATGAGTCGATCGCTAAACTTTGCATAGATCGGAATCGATTATAACACAGTTTCTTTTACACTTTTCATTCTATACAAGAAACTAAATTATAGTCCTAAAATTTCATATTTCATTTAAGGATAGTACAACTAAATTAGGTACATTCCCTGTCATAGTTTGTAGCAGGTGCAACCGCAAAGCCGTCCGTATCCATGCTACATGCAATAACTTTGAGATAGTGGTATAATAAACGCTGGCAATAAATCGTCTTCAAATATAAAAATAATCAGCAGAAATTGGTTATAAAAAATGGGAACATTGATGATGTAATTGATGAATATTTTTTACTAAATAAAATAGATATTTCAAGCCTATTAATTAAAATCAACGCTTGTAATTGTGTTTTTGTACACGACTCATTTTACATCTTTGTTTGATTTGTCTTTAAGCTCATGTGTCAATATTTGTTAGTTTGTTACAAAACAATAATTCTAATTAAAACGAAAGTAAAATAAGTTAGTTACCCACAACTACAGCATAAAGTTAGTAGTGGCATTAATTAAATAAGTTTTACATTGTTAAATTTACTCTACCATTTTCAGTATAACGTCGAGCAAAATTCACTTTAATTGCGTGCTAGCTCGCTGTAACCTAACCGCCTGTTCATGGCATATGGCACTTGTGTTAAAAGATTTTATATAATATGACACTATTTCATATTGAATGCCCGTATTCCGTCGATTACTAAAATACTTAATTATATTCGGTCAGAGTACTTTAGAACCACATAGAACATTGTTCTTAGTACTTGGGAATGAACATAAGAACCATGATCAAATGTGTCCATTTTGTTCAATAAATATATCTTTGTATACCTAGGTAAAATATTCTTGTATATAAACCGTTTTGATAAAAAAACAACTGACAGTTAAATAAGATAAAAGTGTACTAAAACTGAAAAGTTTCGCTAAAGGACATCCGCAAACGTCTGCATTATCATAATTATATCATTATCTTAACTTGGTTTTGCTTTCATAGTACTTTTATATACTTCATCCAATATTTATTAAATTGTATGCTTTATAATTGTTTTTATTACTTTGTATGCTATATGTTTTACATTAAATGTTTATTCGTATAGTCTGAATATTGAACAAACTTCAATGTCTAATGCATGGTCTGTTTAATCTTTTCCACTAAAACCTAACTTATCTGTGGGCTATTTTTAATCTGTGATACTTACACTATTTTTTATCTGTCTGGATGTCTTGGTAACGTTTTTACGTATTTCTCTGGACTCAAGCAGGCGTTGATTGGCTCAGGGGCCGAATGCGAGACCCGAGTAGATCAAAACGGGAAAGTCGGTAAAATAGGCTGGGAACTATCGTACAGGGAACTGCCGGAGTATCACGTGCCTGAGGATAAGAGGATGAGACCTTTAAGACTGAGGAAGAAGATTTATGAGTTCTTTACAGCACCTATCACTAAGTTCTGGGCTGATTCAGTAAGTATTGCTGATATTATTTTTAACACATTAAGAACCGTAGAGCAAAATAATTTGGAAAATCCAAAAGTGCACGCCTCATAATTTTTTTTTAATAAATATTTATTAATTATTATTTTTGTTTATTTAATAACAATTAAACCACATCGAATCAGACCCTGAAAAATGAAAGGGTTCTATTCCTGAGCATACTCAAGCGTAAGAGAAAAAAAAAGACTCGATTAGTAAAGTATTTCGGTCGCTATCGTGTTAACAAGAAAAAGGATCCGCACATACAGACACACGGACGTCCAAGACAGAACTTTTTTAAACTGTTTTTTAACTAGTTTAAATAACAAAAATGACATCAAAAATATCATGAACGTTAAAAATAGTGTTTTTTCTTAATATGTGTGTGTATGTATTATCTTACAAGTGCAATGTATGATAGATACATAAAGACATTTTAAGTTTGAAAAATCAGATGTTTTGCGTGAAGTGACAGTAGTACCTACCCACCTCAACGCTTCGCTTATGAGGCGTGCAATATGAACTTTATAAAAACAAGTACAGGGAATCAAAATAAAAACATAGAATATAAGCATAGAGAAATTATTATTGGAATATTACGTACGTAAAAACGATATAAGCAATAAAAGAAATGCTATTATTGAGAACTAACATTAATATTTTATTGATCAATAGTCTTAACAACTAGTATGAGATAATATATGAGTTCTCTCATAGCTTAATTACAATGGCCAATTTCCTTCCAATATTGAATATTGATTTACGATCGGATAATGAACGGAATCTTTTGTATTCACAAATAATAAAGACAGCATTACTCCCGACGTAATGAAATTTAATGTCGTTAAATTTGACTGAATTTAAAATACGGTTAATTTAATGGTCACAGAAGACTGAAAATCCTCTTAATTTCTAACTATAACTCGTGTTTTTTGTAACATCAGAACGCTTATCTTTCCCAGTTCATTATTTTTATTTTCCTAATAACATTACAGTAGTACCTAACATACTTGGAAAAATAGAAAACGAAGTAGTAATATTTCGCTTTGAAATTAGATTTTAACGATCTAATATTTGCTGCTAGTAGCTGTTTCTCATTTGTAGTTCTTTATGACATGAAATAGTTACTTAAATTTGCGATGCGGGTAAATTTATCTGTAATTTTTTTTTCATGTTTTGAGAGAGAACTTTAAACTTATTTTATTAATTAATGGTATATATTTATATTAATATTTTTTCCAGATTGCATACATATTGTTCCTACTGATGTTTACGTATACAGTATTAGTCAAGATGAACTCGACACCTTCTTGGCCAGAAATATATTCTATTTGTTATATTATAACGTTCTTATGTGAGAAAATTAGGGAAATTGTTACGTCCGAGCCTGTTGCTATTAGGTAAGAATTATTATTATTAAATAAGAAATATCACTACCTCAATTCTGATGATTACAACGACCCTTCATACCTCAAAATCCGTCCAGCAGTTTGAGCCGTAGGACGTTCCTATGAAATATAGATACATACACACGTACAAAATTTGCACCCGACTGCGAAATAAGAGGTTTATGTTAAACCTCTTATTTCGCAGTCGGGTGCAAATAACTGACATCGGAAAATTTTATCACTACATTCTATGTGATTTTTGTCAAAGGGAGTAAAACCCAAATCCCAGAGTGCCCCCTAATCCTTTAATGCAAGAAATTTATTTTATGGTGCGGAAAGTAAAAGCTTGACAGAAACTTTGATGTATAATCACAAAGAAAGAGCAAAGTAAATATATTTTATTAAAGACAAACTTGTCAATACGATTCATTTCTAGAATTTATACTACTCGAGTATTCTAATGATATACGTACAGAGCAAATGCGTTTATGATAGATAACTATTTACCCTTTAACTAGCAATATGTTTGTAAAGGTATATTAAATTGAAAGAAGTTATTGAGAGAGAAACAATAAGTTTTTAACAAGATAAAATACACATATACCTAATGATTTCCCAAAATTTATTTTGTCAAGGAATGATCTCTCGTTATATTCCTATACATTCTAAGGAATATTTAGACTATCGTTACGCTATAAATTTTAAACATTCCCATCTAAATTATTGTTCTTTCGATCTTTGACTTCATACTACAAAATCCTTCTGTAAATAAGATTTCCATAACCGTATAATACAGTCGCTGAAACTGAGATTCCGTGGACACTTCGTTTGATTAATGCGCTCCTAGATACATATCCTGAATGTGATGTATTTACTGATTTCAGAGACTGTCGTACTTACGAGATTATGCGAAAAACAGTGTGACTCCAGTTAATATTTTGCATTAGTTTTCCATGGATTTTTTATTTTACATGGCGTTTTTGTATTCTGTGAGAAATCAGAGCGCCTCGACATTCATTCTTATGTCTCAAATTCTCTTCGTAACAAATTTCATCCAATACGGATTAGGATGAAGCAGAAACAGAGAGACATAGTTACTTTCACATTTTTAAATGACTTATTATAATATAAGTCATTTAAAAATCTAATATAAGTCTGTACTAGCTTTCGTTTTCGCGTACTCACACAGCACACTTACATAAATACACAACAATTTGTATTTAGTCTCTTTGATTAGTGTATATCATTAAAATTGGACTAAAATATTCTCTTGTAGACATAAGTTCAGCGTATGGGCGTGGAACATGTGGAACACGTATGACGCCGGTTTTATAATATTTTTCCTGGTCGGTCTGACACTGCGCTTCCGACCCGGCTCCATGGACGTCGGCAGAGTTATATACTGCGTCGATATTATTTATTGGTACTTAAGGATATTGAATATATTGGGTGTTAATAAGTACTTAGGTAAGTTGGGAGAAAGAAGAGTACGAAAATAAGGAATAAGATATATTTTATTATTTTCAAAACTTCGCTATTGCTGTTGTTGTTATTGTTAATAAGAAAAGGTGTTAAACCTTTTCTTAGATAGTTTATTTTTTTCCTAGCTCTAGAAAAAAACTTTTATTTTTATATGTTGTATTCCTTCAATAAATGTTCTAAGAGTTAATTAAGTTAATTTGTTTTTTGTAATAAATTCGTAAGATGCTATATCTATATGAGAAACATTTTAAATTGGCTTAACAGAATTTTTTTTATTATAAATGTAGGTAATAAGTTAATACTAATTAATTGTCAACAGGACCTCTAGTCACAATGATGGGTAAAATGGTTAAAAATATGATATACTTTGTGGTGCTATTACTAGTCGTACTCATGTCGTTCGGAGTGGCGAGACAAGCCATTTTACATCCGGATAAAGAAGCAAGCTGGTATCTTATCAGAGAAGTGAGTATTATAATAATTAGTAATATACATAGTGATAGAGCTAAATTTGTAAAGTTTATTCACATGAAATTATCTATCTCTGTTGGTCTAAAAGCAATCAACATTTTCAGCTTTTAGGATCTTAAATTTTAAAATACAAAATTGTTTTATATCATCTTACAAACATAGTAATGCAAACTGTGCTCTATGCATTAAGACTGCAAATTTGTACGTTTCTGACTTTAATCCGTGTAATTCAGGAAGTTGGTAGTTATGCTTTATATGGAGCCAAGTCTTATGTGTAAATAATTAATGTTTCTCCCAACACAGCAAATGTTTGAGCTAATTAGAAGCTTTGAGAGCAAAGTAAACGCGAATTGTCGATGTAAAGAACATAACGTGTGGAAATTCATGATATTCGCGCTTTGACTCAAATGTTTAAAGATTATTTTGATCATTTTCTTAATTATCTTTAGAAGTGAAGTTACAGCCACGTAAACGTTACATAAGACAGCAGCTCTTTCATAATTACTAACACACTTTTACGATCTCGTACAAAACAACTCCAACATCATTATCCTGACTGTTTAATGGGCACTAAACTATTTTACTATGTTTAATTGCCGTTAATAATCGCCGTAACGTTCCGCGCTCAGTCAGGAAATGGTGTTGGAGTCGTTAAAAGTTTTCTATCTTGAGTGTATTTAGGAAAGTGCAGAACATCTGGGTGTATAGTGTATACGTGTTAGCTGAAGCATTAGCGTCACTACTAACAATTGCAGGTGTTCTTCCAACCGTACTTCATGCTGTACGGGGAGGTGTTCGCGGAACAGATGGCGCCGCCGTGCGGGCTCCCCGGCCTGGAGGAGTGCCGCGTGGGCCACTGGGTCCCTCCTCTAGTCATGAGCATTTACCTCTTGATCGCAAACATACTTCTAGTCAATCTCCTCATAGCCGTCTTCAATAACATCTTTATTGAAGTCAACGGCGTATCGCACCAGGTTTCGATTTTGTATTCCGTAGTCGATGTTGCCTGTTGCGAGATTTTTTTAGGTTTACACGGTGCGAGTAGTCTTTTATTTTGCGGTATTTAGTATTGTGCTCGTTGTAGTAATGTTAGCTTTAGTTTTATATTTATCATTAATTTGTACAGCTGCACCGACGTTTTCATCACTTACATGTATATTAACAGTTTGATTTCTACAAACCATTTTCTGGTTTATAAACGTCAGTGCTGCTGTGCACTCTATACCCCACTATTTCCACTTACACACCTAACCCGCTTTCTTTTCTCACCATTCCCCCATGAGCCAACGCGCATGTATTGACCCGGCGGTTGTTTGTAGATATTCTTCCAACCTTACTTCATGTTGTACGGCGAGGTGTTCGCGCCGGACATCGACCCGTCGTGCGGGATGGACGTCGGCGAGAGCAAGTGCGTCACGGGCCGCTGGATCACGCCCATCGCGATGACCATCTACCTCCTCGTCGCGAACATATTGCTCATAAACCTCCTTATCGCCGTCTTTAATAATATCTTTAACGAAGTCAATGAAGTCTCGCACCAGGTTTTTGTTTTGCTTTATTGTTTTATTTGCGATGTCTGAACGTGGATTAAAATTCATAGACTGCTGAAGCAGTGAAATTTTATAACTTAGCATTTTTGTTTTAAAATTTATTTTCATAACATTAGCATGTGGATGACGCGATAAGTGCTCGACGCAGCTAAAGAAGTTTTCACTTTAAAAATATCGAGTTTGATTTAATATGCTTTAATATTTCCAGACTTATGGATAGTTTTTCCACGTTCAGAAATATACGTTTGCATGTTGAATATTTATAACGCTTATCGGTATTAATTTATAATTTAATACATAATAAAATGAATGTGTATTTAACATTAACGGTCAGCTCAGTATGAACCTTATGAGCTTGTTTCGTTATTTTTGCGAGCGAGTAACGTTGCCTTGCCGTGAATAAATTATTAGCCCGTTCTTTTCTTGAATATTTAACAAGAATACCGACCTTAGCTAGAGCCTTTTTTATTATGCCGAATGGTTTAAAAGTTTTTATTCGTTAAGCTTTTAGTTGAATAACGTATTCAAATTCAATTGGTAACATTTTGTTCTTTTATCAATTTACTATTGTTAGAATTATAAGATGAAACCTAATTAATGTTACGATAAATGACATAAAAAATATTTATTCTAATATTGCTAGGTATATTAGCAGATAGTAGCAATATCTAGATCATTAATTTAACGGCAATCTATGTGAAATGAGATAAGACAAGAATGCTAAATAAACTATCAATTGTCTAGGTCTGGATGTTCCAAAGATTCACAGTAGTCATGGAATACGAACAGAAGCCAGTACTTCCACCCCCTCTAATAATATTCTGTCACATATACGCAACATGTAAATGGGTGACGAGGAATGTGTCGCACAAACGGTTTCAATACGACAACGGTCTTAAACTCTTCTTGGAAAAGGAAGATATGGAGAGATTATATGACTTTGAAGAAGAATGTGTTGAAGGCTATTTTAGGGAACAAGTAAGTATATTTTTATATTTAAATATGATATACCTCTAAAGATAACCGTTTTGAATATCATGTTAAGATTGTGTTAAACACTTACCGAAAATGAGGAAGACATTGAACATTAAGGTTAAATTATTGAACTTTTTCAGGAAATTAAATTATCAAATTCATTAGAAGAAAGAGTTAGGAATACAACAGATAGAGTAGAACATATCACGACCAAAATGGAAGACTTAAATCAAAAAGCTAATTGCCAAATACAATCAGTTCAGGTAAGACCCTATTATTTAATATTTATTTCAGATATAGGTTATCTAGAAGAAATCGTTTTAACGATAGGATCGCCAATTATGCCATGGTAGTGTTTCTCTTATTGTAAGATATGCAATAAAGAATACATTAATAAAATAAATATTACTATCCTGATACGGGATTGAAATTAATTTAAAAATGCGATGAAATGTTTCGTTTTAAATTCTTTCAATTATCAGCAATTTATCAGGATGATTATTTGACATTTACCGCTTGCAGATATCGAAAAATAAAATATTGCATTGGAATTGCGGCTTAGGAAAATTTAAATCATAAAACAAAATGTTCATCCGGTGCGGCTCGGCACATAAAGTATTTCATTTTTATTCTGTGGTCTCCGGAGACTATAAAAATGCCATTTCGTGTATATATTTTCGCCAAAGTTTTACGTTATTTGTGGCAGTCATACTTAGTATATACCAGACTTTTCATATCGTTGTATTTTCTATACTCATCAATCTTTTACAGAGTGTAGAATTTAGGTTAAGAAAACTAGAAGACGTAGCGGAACAAACGATGAATCACTTGGCTGTGATACATCGGTTTATGGCTACACACCCGTCTCTAGTTAACAGAGGCTCCACAGATACTTTGGGACCTCCTCCTCCGACCTTCCAGGCGAGTGGGTCCAGATTGAGGACTGCTAGTGATAGATCTGAGGTAAGTGAATAGAATGATCTAGATTTTTCTTAAATTTTAATGCTCGTAAGAGCTGTGTTGCTATTTAAATTAACTTATGTTTTAGACTGAAGGTATTTAAAATTGGTTTTGGAAAATAGCCTGAACACAAAGGCAATTAAACATAGTTTCAGGCAAATTTTTCATTTTAATAGAAATTGAAGTCAGAAAACTTGGATTGGTGATAACTGCTGTCACTAATAGGTTTCTGATTAATATTCATTCTGATGCCAGACAATAAGAATTAACGCGTGGAATTTTTATAGTTTAAATGTGTAAACATAGGTACAGAGTAGGCAGGATAGATATACTAGGTATATTTTTTATGTACATACAGTCTTTTTCAAGACAATTTTTACCCCAATAGCTTTTGTAACTTTTAATATTGTTGTCAATTTGCTCACGAATGTATTTTTATTTGCTATGTCAGCATGTATGTTCATTATTAACCGTCTCCAATGTTGTTTTATTTGTCCCCATTTCATATTTCTTATCGTGTGCAACGAATTTCTAGATGAATAAAATCATCTATAAGTTCGTTCGCTTCGCTTGCATTATGATCTGTGACATAAACTACGCAAAATACATGTTCAATTCAATTTCAAACTTCCAATTTACCTTAAACATAAAAAATTTACAAAACAGAGTGAAAAAATGATTAAATAGATTCCACAACAATTGGTTGAATACCCTATCCAAAATCGAACGTAAAAATGTTACGGATCAAAATGCAATTTAAGTGGATGTGGCATCATCGCTGGACAGGTGCTGTCGGACAGCGACACGGGCGTGGCGCGCTTCACGGTGCGCCCCGTGCAGGAGGAGGACGAGGCCTCGCAGCCCTCCGACGTAAGCGCCTCCATTCCATTCGATAGCTTTTCACTACTTCATGACCTTTACGAACGCTCCCGTTGTATAGTACTACATTTTCGTCTATATTTATGAAAGCTCCTCTTGTGCACAACTACTTTTTCACTTTTACAAAAGCTGCTTATGAAAAAATATTTTTTTACGCTCCTCATACGCAGTTCTACTGCTTAACGTAATGATTTCACATATTTACAATCGCTGATCTGTGCACAATCTTAACGAAATGATTATTCAAATATCAGATTTTGACGCATTATTTTTACAAATCATTTCAAGCTTAATATATTATTTTTAAGCTATGAAGTTTAAACGCGTGTACGTTTTAATACAGATTGGGGAAACATCCCTATTACGTTACTATTTAAAATAATTAAAATAAATCATACTCATACTCATAATTTCCTTCCACACGAAATTGCGTTGTTAATTAATATATTAAATATTATATACAACGTGTTCATTAAAAATGCAATCATGTTATTATTTGCGCTATTCTGTGCTGTAGTTATTTATAGTAATAGCGTTGCCAGCGTAGCACCTTAATTGTAACGTAGCACCTGAATATATAAGACTAATTAAAATAAATTTGCGTTAAATTCAAATTTCATTTTGCTTAGCATATAACTTAACAACATCATAAACTAAGCGAGCTGCAAGTAACACTCACGAGTGCTATTTGCAGGTCGCTAAGCTTAACCTCTATACATGCAATGAAGCCCCGATGCAGATTCAATGTCCATAACATGTTGTTATATTTGTCATTGTGTTTCCATTGTTACCCGATTTGTTTGTGTTTGAATGTTGTCCAAGTTTAGCTTTTTATGCTCTTTCCTCGTTTTGTTTTGCGTTTTATACAGAAACTATCTTTGGGCATAAACAGCGATAAATATTTAATATAATAAATAGTTATCTTATTAATTATAGATTTAAATCCAAAAAATGGTTTTCCTTTTATAAGCACAGACATTGTCAACAGGATGAAATGCCTCCACCTGGACCAGAAGTAGTGGCTGTGAAGGAGCCAGAAGCAGATTCAGAGTCAACTTCATCCGGTGCGAGTGTAGCCGGTCCAGATGTGACTGTGGTCAAACCAACAGTTATTACACCAGCGAGACAGCGGTCTTCAGACAGCAATAGAACGGAACCGAGTGATGATAAGAAAGGTGATAGTGATAGATATATTTATATATAAAATAAAAAGTTTATTTCAGGAAATATTGTGTTCCCATATGCAAGTTACAATGTTATAGAATTGTACAAAATAAAAGAAAAATTAAAGACAATTAGAGCATCATTTATAGTTTTTTCTTGACTTTATAGGTTTATATATTTGTATGAAATATAAAAAGAATGAAGAACTTTACGGTTACAAATTAGAATTACATGAAAACTTTTTTTTGCCTTCGACTTTTAATCCTTGTGATGTAAAACTTACCACACAATATTATAGGCAATAATTATTGTACTTGTACTTGAAATGTTTTTTTTTTTAAGTAGGAATTTTTAGTATATTCATTACGATTTAAGAGTAGTGGCAATAGATGAAATTAATATATTTATTCAGTGCCATCTTCCACGGATGATGCTTTCCTACCGGAAGTACGTGAAGTGCCTCCAGACAACCACAGCCTGCGCCCGCGCACCACTTCCGCTGGTACTAGACGTACTGCTGCTAACGCGAGACGGTATGTTTTGCAATTTTATGTATAACTAGCGGTCCGCCCCGGCTTCGCCCGTGGTACATGTTTCGCAATAAAAAGTAGCCTATGTCCTTTCTCGGGTATCAAAATATCTCCATACCAAATTTCATGCAAATTGGTTCAGTAGTTTAGGCGTGATTGAGTAACAGACAGACAGACAGAGTTACTTTCGCATTTATAATATTAGTATGGATATGTTATATATTTGGTGTGTGTTTTAAAGGATTTAATTTTGATAAAATTTGTGATATTTAACACTAGACATGGGGATAGGAGTAAAAAAATTATAGGACAGTTTTTTTTACTCAAATTTATCAATATCAATGGTGAATTAATATAATTTCAGTTTCATATCATTTGGATAAACCCATTAAAAATCAAAACAAGTATAGACATCACAATAACCGTAGATCCATCCAAGACACAGCTGCTGTAAAAGATAGTTCATAAATCATTCGTGACATTTGAGTTAGCATGTCTTATTTTAGTTTTGCCACAAATTGCATACAAAGGAAATATTTTGTTTTACATCATCTCACCCGATTGGCCGTCGCAGTTTGACGCGAACACCAAATTTCTCATCGCCATTATTGTTTTTAATTTTAATTTCTTTTTTTACTTGCATCTGTTAGGAGACGGTTGTGGAAACAGTAAGTCAACTGAAGATTACACAATTGGCTTAGCTTTTAGCTATGTAGTAATAGTACTTTTATCAATGTTATTAGACACTTAAGGTCCAGTAGCTTCTACACGAGCTCATTTATTCAAAATGCTGTATTATAACTTAACATTAACACCATTGCACTGACTCTTAACCCTAGAAAGATAGTCTGCGTCAAAATGACTCCTGCGTTTTCGAAATATAGCTGTATCTTTTTAAATGTCGCGAATCCATAACTGTGCTTATAGGACATTTCATAAGTCACTAAGAGCTACCCTATGGTATACGGGTCAATAAAGTTAGAGTAACCGATTTTGAAATATAACGACTACGTGAGTCAAAATTACGCATGATTATCTTTACCGTGACTTTTAAGATTTTGACTTCTATGGTAGTTTGAATATTTTGTAGCTTATTTTTACTGTTTATTGTGACTTATGTTAAAAATTTATTTTTATACATATTGAAGCAAATATAGAAAACAATTGGGGATAGAAATTTGGAAGAATATAGTATACTAGCCGCTCTTATGCAAAGCGATGAGGATCCCTGTGAAGAAACCGATAGTGAAGTAGGAGGACCATGAAATTGAAGATGACGAGCAAAGTGACAAAGAAGAAGCTTTTCCCGATGAGGTACAAAGCAAAGATGATATATTACATTCAAGCAAAAGGCGGAATAGATGCATTAGACCGAATGTGTTCCCTGATGTTCAATAGTAGGAAGACAACGAGATGGCCAATGGCTTTATTTTATGGAATCAATAAAATTGCCTGCATATAGCACATTAAATTTATAGCCACAATGTTAACAACAAAGCACAAAAACATCTGAGCCCAAAAAACATGAAATATAGAAGCATGGAACCGTCTTCTTTGTTTTGCGTGGGTGTTTAGAATCACCAGCTTTGATAAGATATTTGCGTGTTAATATCTCCAATTTGTTGCCAAATGAAGTATCTGGTACATCGTAAGAAAGTACTGAGGAGGCCTTCAGTAAAAAAAAACGTATTTACTATACTTTTTGTCCTTCTGAAATATGACGAAAGGCAAATGCCTCTTGCAAAAAATGTAACATAGTTATATATCGTGAGCATACGTTGATATGTGCTAAACTTGTTTCTCACTATTTTTTATATAACTATAAGTACAGCATAATATATATAACATATAAAAAAGCTGATAATTGTAGCCAAAAATAAGTTTTTATTAGAAATAATACGTGTTACAAGAATTGTAGATTTAAAGCAGACGTTTAATGTTTTCGTTTTTTTATATGTATAAAAATAATTAAAAATAAATTATTTGTAATATTAATTATTCTAATATAACTGTAAATATATAATAACTTATAATTTATAGAAAAAAAACAATATACCGCGACTTAGAGCTAACTAAAAAAACATGCGTAAATTTGACGCATGACTATCTTTCCCGTACTACTCAATATGATTATCTTTCTAGGGTTAATTACTTTTAGTATAATGTCTGTAAAATAATTTTCATCACACGTTTGACGCATTAAATTGGAAACGCCTCTCTATTGTATTTTGGAACATAGCGTATGTTAATTAGCAATAAAATTCACTTTAAAAGCAAGGTTTGCATTTTTTAAATAAAACGTTTGTAAAATTATATTAATTACTATCTATCTTGATCACGTAACAAGTACTATTTCGATCACGTTTAAAATTTCTTCCTTCTAGCATCTTGTCTGTTCTGTTTTTGATAACATTTTTTTTTAATATATAACTTAAATTGATGAATAATTATTGTAAGTTAGTTTAAGGTAAGATTTTCAAACATCTTTATCACATGTACCTACTATGTTTTCAATTGATTTCTTACTATCACCTGATTTTGTACACTTAAAATTTTTTCACAAAACACGTACACAAAATACACCTTTATCTAAGGCGAATTAAGGGTTATTTTTGACAAATACAAATCTGGTGACCAACAGGCGTTCAGAAGGTGGTAACGACTGTGGTATGGGAGGTCCATACTCCACGCAACACTTGGCTCCTCGCAGGCAGCACAGTCAGACGCACTCCGAACCAGACAATTCTGCGGTTGACGCAGGTTCGCTGCATAATTCTGTAACGGGTAAGGGTAAAATGATTCCCAAGTGGAGTATTGGCACAAACACGATAATATACAAGATGTGTATAAAAGATCTTATTCTCCATCATCATTTCCAAAAATTATCAATATTAATTCGCAAATTTTTTGTAAAATGATATAAAATGTGTGGACCATTTTTTAACGTCTTAAAAGTCCTTGATCATCAACAGCCTCTGTTTTATTCTGTGTACCACGAGTATACTATCATCAAAATCCCCGCATTTAGCCTTTACTATTTCCCTATATCACTTACGAAACCTCCTTGCTTGCCAGAAATCCCCCATAGCAAGCCTATGTATCCCTAGCCTTAAATATTCCTCTATACCATCAACAACAACAAGCTCCAACTATACCCCCATAGAAAGCCCTAACTATAATCCCTAGGTCGTCAATCAGGTTGGGAAGCGACTGGCGGTGCGACCGGCGTGCCCTCCAACCGACGAGTTGGAACTGCCCCACGGTCACTACTACTCGCAATGCATGAATATACGAGCATCACGGATGAGCTAGAGACTGTGTATGGGCTGTTCTCACCGCCGCATACGCCGAGGTAAGACAGACATAATATAATGTTAGAAGTAACTTTGGATTTAATATTTTTGTGGATGAAAAGTTGTTAATGTAGTTGTTGTCAATGCTTATATACGACGTTCGACCCAACTACCTTCACTTTACTAATAGTCGTTGACTTGCTCCGATTTGTTTTCAACTACCTACATCAATTAGATAGCTGTGTAGAATTGCAGTACATTCTTATAACATTCAAACTAATATCCCGGCCTCGCGTGTAATTTCTTACAATAACACAATACACAACACAAACACAAATTTACTAAAATATAACAACAAACAGTATCGAAGATTGATGGGTACATAATAAGTGGTGTACAGTGCAGGAGACATACTGGAAAGGTTGCAGCTCAGAATAAATTTTGTATTGCCACGAAGCTTGTTTCTTTCTGACAAATATTTAACCGAGCGTGTGGTAGGTGAAATTTTGAAAGCACGCAATTGATTATTTTGCTGTATTGGCTAAATATTTCGATGGATGTGATGAATTTGTTGCCCTGTGACTGTGATCGAGTGTAAAAGTTTTCACGAAAAATTTAGAATTGTGCTATCGAGCAATGAATTGAATGATGATTTTGGATAGCATCACAATCAAATAACCTAATGAACAACTGTTGATAGTGAAAATAATAGTGTAGGATTAGGAGAACAACATAATTATTTTGATGTGTATTTAACATGTTCATTTAATAAATAACATTTTACAAAAAATAAAAATATCAATATAATAAAAATCAGCGTCGCATTTAAAATTAACTCAATGAAATTATGCGACTTAAATATCCTGATAGCACTGTAACCGTTAACGCACCGAAAATTCCTGTTAATGGTAATAATGAGATTATATTTTGCATAATATTCCACAGTACGGCTTAGGTGCAACATTAATGATGTGGTTTGGCTCAACCTAATGGCCATTTGGAGAGACAAATTATGCCACGCTTCACGCTACTTGAGGCTGGAAAACTTTAATTATAATGTCGCATATAAATTCTCTGACTTGCAAAATATGAGATAAGTTCTTTATACCCACTACATTTTTGTCATAATAAGATAATCTAAGCAAGCAGTGTTTCTGCAATAAATATGAAATAAATAAAAATTCTCAGGGATGTTCTATTTTTACAAAGCTCTTTGTCGAATTGAATTACGTCCGCTATTCGTCAAATTAATGTTTGTTATTTATTTTGGCGGAAAAACAATAGACATCAAAAATGTACACTACATTAAGCTAATTTAACAGGCATTTTAAACTGCTTTTTAGGCCACTGATTTATGTTTTATTTCCCAAGAATTTAATACTGCTACAGTGAGGTATTATTGTTTTATAGCTGATGTTTTCAGTAGTTACTTTACGTACATTCAATTATTGAATCGAACAATATACAATTCAAGAGCATACCATGCCATAAAGCCATATGCCATTAAGCATACATACAAGAAACAATAATTCTTACTCTGCCTATTACGTACGCAATAAGAAAGTTTTCCCGTACAACCATAATATGAAATGAGTGCCCCTAATTTAGGGGCCCTAAAGCGTATTCATGGTGAACATTTGTTGAGCAACAGTTTAATCAACAAATTTTTTGAAAAGATTGTTTATATCGCTCTTGGACACAAGTTTTCAACTTGCGTTATCCACTCTGCAACGTGTTGATTCAACTCTATGTACGTTACTTTAGTATCGTATATCTCCAAATAAATAAATAAATAATTGTATTCAACTACCCTCTCTGCCATGAACACAGGACACCAATAACCACTCGGCTGTTGTCCCCCGCGCGCGCCGCGTCCCCCTCAGTGCGGAGACGACACGCGAGCGAAATGTCCAACCCGGAGTTCGCACTTTATATGGAAAAGGAACATTTGCGTGGGGCAGAGGAAGATGACTATATTATCATGGAGAACTTGATACAGCGCCGGTAAGTGGAGTGAAGAATTAATGTATGTATAATTTTCATTTTGTGTTCATTGAAATTTATTAAAATTTTAGTTTATTCCATTATAGTATGTTAAATGTAAGTCAAAGATAGATGGCACTACTGAAATATTTTTAATCTTAAAAAATGTTTTGAATGAATGTATAAAATTTTTTTAAGTATAATTTAAGCAGAAGACGTAAATTGATAAATCGATTTGAAATTATTATACACTACTAAAATATAATATGGAACGCAAGTTCCATATTTTTTTATCCTTTGCTTGTTTATAAGAGAGTTAAAATAAATTAGACCTGAAGTGCATCAAAGGAACTACACAGTTAGGTAGATTGCAAATGAGGAAAATAACTATTAGTAATTAATTAACGATATTTCATCATCTTTGTAATAAATTATACGCTTATAATTTATAAATTCTTAGTCAATTTTCAATTCCATTTCGATCTTGAATGCGAAGAGCTATTAAAATTCAAATACAAGTATTCGATCTCAATCAAAGTTCATAAATAGACCAAAGGCAATCAAAAATTTGTATCGATATTTTCTTCCAAGAAACTTGACTATCGTAATCGTATTATTAATTCGAGTAAATACAGAATTGGAAATAGCCATTCAGATTCTATATTAAACAATTCATCTCCCATTTGTGTGTGTTTGCTTCAAAAACTTAATAGTTTCTCTATCAATTTAGCTCAAATTCTAACCAATACGCTATTTTGATCTACTTTTCCTCATGCGAAATGATGAAAAATAGATTATACAACCATAATGCACCACAATGATGAACAGCACAGCTAATGTCATTATAACTATAACTCCCATAACCAACGACATTGTCCTAACAAAACTAACAGACAAACATTTCGTATTGCCCTAATTGCTGAACCGACATAGCGTATCTAAACCGTAGCCTAGAAATGGAGTCTATACTGGGCAGATACGATGAGGAGGAGGCTGCAGATGGCGCTGAGATGAGCGGCATCAGCATCAGTGTGTGTGTCAATACTAGTGGGGAGGAACCGCAGCAACAACCGCCAACTACCTCCACGCTGTTAACAGTGGATAGAAGATTACCGCATCAGAGGTAAGTCGGGTTTTAGGCAAGGGAGGTTAAATTAAATGACTTGTTCTTCGGAAATCTGGAAAAGAACCAGTAATATATAGTATAATTATGAGGACTGAAGACTGGAAGTTCTGATTATTATCACTAGTGGGGAGGAGCCGCAGCAACAACCGCCGATTCACGCTGTTAACAGTGGATAGAAGATTACCGCATCAGAGGTAAGTGGAATTGTAAAAAAAAACATGGTTAAATTGGAGAACTTCTGAAGGCTGGAAAACAACCAGGAAAAAGTTATGGAAGTGTATGGATGGTGCTGTGATGAGCGGCATCAGCATCAGCATCAGCGTGTATCACACTAGTGAGCATCAGAGGTAAGTGAAGTTTTAGGAAAACAAGGTTTAACAAATAGCTAAAACAAATGAAGAACGTTCACTTCGGAAGACTGAAAAATGCGAGGAAATCATTGTACAAGTGTACTGAATAATTTTTTATTGTCAGAGTATAGAATTGGAGAAGGCAATTTCCACATCATAGGTAGCTGCAATTCTAGGAACACAAGGTGGACGAACATTTCGGGAGATCTGATTGTCGTGTCAGTCTTCTTTATTTTGTCGTGGCATAATTAGAGAATTTAGAAAACGGAGTATCTTTGAATTCAGAACTACAGTGATACGTTAGATAACTTTTGATTTCAAGCAATAAGATTAGAGCAGTAAAAATAGTTTGGTTGAATTCAAAGAAATTTAAAAGTCAGCTTTCAAATAAAAGGAATAAATGGGTCATTGCAGGAATAAAATCCAATTCAGAGCTAAATAAATTCCGTTAATCTGAACCATAGTTCAGATTTCGAATGAACCTGTTGAAATGAAAAAGGAATTGTATTGCAAAAAAACTGGAGCTATTCATCGAGAAAACTATAATATAATTATAGAACTTCAGAAGATCGATTTCGTATTGATTCCTACTTATCCTTATATAATTAATATATGTATCTATTGAATTATGGTTATTTCTATATTCACAAACATATACTGCCCTAAATATCTTAACTCAAACAACTAAATAAACTTTCAACACATAAGCTTCCTAAAAAAATCAATTTCCACTTAGGCACTCACTTCGGCGATCATCAGCAATCGACAGCCGGGAGTTACCGTCCCCGCTACAGCCGCTGCTCGGAGAAGACGCGTGTGGAGAAGTTCTCTTGCCCGTGCCTAGACAACCGTCAGGTAAGCAAGATATGTAGAAATTTTAGTATTTTAAGGATTTTACGTATTTTGGCTTTTTATGCATTTGTTATTTTTCCAACGTTTAGGATACTATCTATATCCATACAGATTAATGCAGATACTATTACTTTCCTACTAACTAGGCTTTGTCTTTTTACGTTTAAATCGTAATAGTTAATCACATTTAAAACTGCCTAGATAAATTAAATATAAGGTAAGGAGTAGAATTCGAAAATATATAGAAAACTTTTTGTAAAAAGGAAGATGGAAGATTAAAATATGTCTCTTTAATTTAATAGATTCAAAAGTTCTTTTAAAACTTTTTTCTCTAAATGACGTTAATAAATGTTAAAATTTATTAAATATAACGCACACAAGAAAAAGGGCACGTATGAACCTTCCATTAACCTTTAAGTGCTAACCTGAGTGCTTGTTGAAAGGCAAAGCTTATAATATTTTTATACAGCCAATATTATGGGCATTCACATAAATAATCTTAACATTTTTATATGTTATGTATTGAATTAAAAATCCTTTAAAGGAAGGTTTCCTTTTCTTAAACTACCGTCAGTATTTACTATTTAGACGTTTAACAATAATTAATCCACGATTTCATGATTGTGTGATTATCGAATTGTTTCAGCTTTGTTAAAATTTTGGAAAACTGACAAAAGTTATAGTAATTGTTTATTTTGTATAGCTTTATAGCTATTTACTTAAACATGTTTAAAAATCTAACTTTGTCATTACAAACAGTTAATTTTGTGGGCTTGTATTATATTTTTAATATCAACAAGCTTCGTTTCGGTCCAAATTTTTAAGAATAAAGAGTATCTATGTCCCTCTCCTCACCCATTTTCAGCTAAGTTATAAATAGACAGAACAACTTTTTTCAAATTCAAATTATATTTATTTGCAAGAATGTTGTTACAAATTACAGATGTTTTAATTACAATATTATGTGGCTAATACTTTCATACATTCTACCCATCGATTGGGTGTGCAAATAATAAAATAGAAAGATTATATAGATTTACATTTCTTTTTCTAAAACACCCATTCTATCTAGGATAAATTACAACAAAATACTAATAAAACAATTATGGCACAGGCGAAACGAACGCATCAAGCGACCTCTCAATGTCGCACATGGTCAGCGAGAACCTCCCCCCGCGTCCGTCCATCGTGCTGGACTCGTCGCAACTGCCGCGACAGCGCTCCGCGGAGCACACGCAGCCGCAACCGCCAGCGCCATCTAGACCGGAAACTATGTGCTGAATGAATAAATAAATAAATAAACAGTAAAATGTGAATTAAAATTTATTTCTGAAGGACATATTTTATGCTACATTTAGGCTGGAAACTGTGGGCTGAATGAATAAATAAATAAAATAGTTGTTAACTTGTAATTCTGTAAATGAATAAATAAAAATTCAATATGAATTTCTGAAGAATATATATGCAGCAGCCGTTACCATCAGCATTATCTTGGCCGGAAAATATGTGCTGAATAAATAAATAATAAAACCGGCCAAGTGCGAGTCGGGCTCGCGCACAAAGGGTTCCGTAGCAGCAAATATAATAAATTACAGTTAAATCAACCTATCTCAAAAACTATAAGAGATACTTTGATCAAACCAAAAATCGTTGAAAGAGTTAATTAGCATGCATCACCTCTATTTTTTTTAGAATTTTATACCCCGTAGTTATAAAAATAGAGGGGGGGGGACATACTTTTTACGACTTTGAGAGCTGATATCTCAAAAACCGTTCACTTTAAGAAAAATGTTTTTTAGAAAACTTTATATCATTTTAAAAGACCTTTCCATTGATACCCCACACGGGTATGTACATCGAAAAAAAAAATTTCATCCCTCAGTTACATGTATGGGGGGCCCCACCCCCAATTCTTTTTTTTACTATTTAGTGTCATATTTTTGTAGCGGTTCATACAACACATATTCCCATCAAATTTCATCACTGTAGTACTTATAGTTTCCGAGTAAATCGGCTGTGACAGACGGACAGACGGACAGACGGACAGACGGACATGACGAAACTATAAGGGTTCCGTTTTTGCCATTTTGGCTACGGAACCCTAAAAAGTACTTCTAAATGACATTAATTATACAATAGCAGAAACCACACTACGATCTGGGTCGAAAACTGTGTTAATTAAATAAATAAAAATTGAATTCTTTGTTAATTCATGATTCGAGATTTTAGTTGTTAAAAATTTTGTATTCGTTTACCTTCAGCAGCCATGATGGAGGTAAGTTTAGGTATTTAACACGTATCATCTTTATTGTGTTGTAATGTCTTAATGTACGATATTATAAACAAAATAACAATTGTAAAATAGAAGTAATATTCATCTTTTTTAAATGCATTAAAAAAAATGAACAAAGCCAGTATAAAATGTATTTCGTACTAATAAAAACAAATTTCCTACATTTAAAAATACACCGGTTTTACAGCTAACAGTGTCCACAAAAACATTTCGTAACTCGCATAGAAAGTTTGTAAATACGGATTCGCTTTACGTAATTAAACGATATTCAACTTTTGCCATTAAACTTTATAGCTCAGGCAGGCCGTTTTAACTTCTTTATATTTATACAAGTTTCAGCGTTCAAGAACATTTAATAATAATATCAAAAATAACATTTATCCATAAAAGAGTTTCGCCCATTACAAGTCATGTGGCTTAAATAAAACAAAGGGCTGTCGTTATCTGTCAAAGTGACGTTTGTCGTTTGTTTTGGCGGGAAAATTGTCGAATTGGGATTGTTACGCATTGCCGAGAAATAAAAGTGACAACCTCGTTTAATACTGTCATCGTAAACGAAAAATATTCGTCTCTACATTAACGACTACTTTACGAGAACAAAAGGAATGCTGGATGGCAATTTTTTTAACAGGAAGGCTATATTTTGATGGATGTTCAAAACTTATATAATCAAATTAAAAAAATGTTGTGTGGTTTTATGAAACCACGGTAAAAGTGAAACTGTTCGAACGGTTCCGAACACTGCTTTGTGTAGCGCATGTCGCGTGACGGTCGGCTGCCGAGTAGGTATACCTACTCGGCAGCCGCGATACACGCGACATGCGCTACACAGACCAAAAAGTTTGAGACGATGTAATAAAAGTTTCACTTTAATAATTTTACAAATTGTAGAGATTCCATTATAAACTCTATATTATATTAGAAACGAAATATCATGAATAATTCAATCTGTTGATCCCAATGTAATTTACGCTATCGTATTCCCTATTGCTTTTGTTCATCGTAAATTCCAATTGGATTTTATTGCTAATTTCGCGCTGAAATATTGCAGAATCAATTTCCTCGCATTTTTCCATTTTCATTTGAAAAATGAGTTTTCAAGGCCCGTACCATATAAAAAAAACTGTAAAATATCGCACTAATTCTGCAGTGTAGCTATAAATTTTCTGTCGCTTTAATGCATGGACAGTTTACACCCCCCGAAGTTGTATGCTGGATGAAGAACATCCGATTTTGTACCGCAACTCATTGTAATAGAGTAAGTTTTCGTGTAAACAATATCTTTTCGATTTGGTTAACGATCTAGTATCGTCGATACCGATGAAATAGTATTCAGAGCGATTCATTTCCCACTACTTGCACTTCTACGTGCGATTACAGCTCTAGTGACAACCTAGAGCTTCATTTAAATGCTCCAAAATTCAAAATCCATTTCCATTTGGAGAGAATATTATACTCTCATACAATTTTTACAAAACTAATACATATTTTGAATGCCGTTTGGAAAGAGAAGAAATGAATAAATTAACATATTATCTCTTCTATACGATGAAATCACTATTTCATAAATGAAAAGCATTTTCTCCATTCCTTATTCTAAAATTAATTTATCTTAATAAAGAAGCACTTCTCTTTCAATACACATTCTACAATTTCTACAAATCTTTGTATTTGCGAACGACAGTCATATGATTTAAATTCGTCTGAAAGCATGTTATTAGCTAGAATTATTATCTGGACCATGCAATGTCAACATGTCGCATACATTCAATTCGCAATGAACATAAATTCTCCCATTTTAATTAATTAGGAATGATATCAAACATCACCGAACATTTCGCGTAGGTACCTTGTTAATGTTCGTTATCCATAATATTATAGTTTTGATCGAATTTAATTTGTATAATGTGATATACAATTTTTTTACTTCAGTTTACCAAATAACGAATCTATCTGTTAATGAATAGATGAACCATAAATAAAGTCATTGATATTTAGGTAGGTATTAATTGATATCTACTAAATGCTTTTGTGTTATAAAATGTTACCATTTATTTATTAAACGAGGTTGTCACATACGAAGAAATGGATACTAAATAACAAAACCGAAGTTGAATAAAATCTTACACAAAATAAACTAATAAAATACCTACAACACTCGAACTGAAGAGCTTTCGATATTTGCAAGACTAGCAATAAGAATGAAAATGCGGAACAATAAAGTTCGTCGCGCTAAAGTGCATCTCAATGGGAAAATTATGATGATTATAAATCTACAGCGACTGCATTTCTTTGAATACGTTATTGCGCTCACTGTGTTCTCTTATTTCTATTATTTACCAAACGTTGGAAATGTATTTAATGATGTTCTCTAACGTTTATGCTTCATATTATTTCTACGAAACATATCATTAATGCAGAGTTTTCTATCTTAAAAACTGAATAGAACATACTTGTGATATTTCACTCTCTTTATTTGCGACTTGAGACTCATATTGTTATGAATACCAAATGCGAAGAATATGCTGAAATTTTTCACTGCAACAGTACTTTATAAATATTGAAACCTTATTAACAGTTTCAATCTGAGCGCTGAAAAATAAATGATATGAAATTGAAATTTAAGCCTGCTTAAAAAAGATTTACATGAATCATTTATAATGGAAAATGATATTTATTAACGCGTGTATGAAAGCAATCTGTTATTGATAATATTTTTAATCTGCATGTAGACCGTGGTCAGTTATTTAGTACTTGATAACATGAAAATTGTATTTTGATTCCGGTGCAATGAAATAAAGGAACTTTTCTAAACAGAAATAGGAAAAAACATTTTTTTATGAAGTTACGTGCAATGTTCAGCCAATAATTTTTGATTCGAATAATAACTATGATCTTATTTTCTCATAATAACACACAAAAGTGATATTGGATTTTAATCTTTTAGAATGGAATAAATATTGTTATTTTATTTTCATCTCTTTATAAATATTGTACAGCGTAGAATACGATTAATATTCAGACAATACAATCTATGTGAGGTGTAAATATCGTTGTCGAGAAACCGTTAAATTTTATTGGAACTGATTTTAAAATAATGTTAACACTATAATATTATAGTCATAAATTTAGAACTAGTAAAGCTTTTTCTCGGAAGTGATAAATTTAATATGAAGTAGAGTTTTATATGAAATCTATTTGCTTTTTTTATCGCTAAAAATTGTTAAGCTCGGCAATATTATGCTTGATTTTTAATCCTTTTTAAACATATCAACGATATCTGTACAAATGTGATGTGCAATTTTTCAAACATAATCATTTATCGTAACGGATTTTTATATACTGTTTACAGAGTTTGATTTTATAACTTTTGTTAACCATCAAATTTCATCACAATGTGTTCAATTATACCAAATATTTTGTGCAACCCTCTGGATTATAGTGTATATAATAGAATCATTGATTATATAGAGTTTGTAATTACATTTGTAAATTTTAGGAACATTACTGTAAGGTAGCAAATGCAATAAATAAAGTTTTCATGTAACTGATGGTACAGAAAAGGTTACATTATTTCGGACGCAAATCAAATTAGCATAATCTTATATATTTTTACATAATTTATTACGATGATATTTCTATTTAAGTAACACCTATGAACTCTAAATATTGTGTTTTTTTGGGATTACAAATAATAACACGTATAATAAAATTACCTTTTTGTACCGTCAGCAATCGCAATGAACTTATAAAGTATAAACGAAACTTAGTAAAGTATAAGAAAAATCGTGTATTAAGAGTTTAAACGCTTTTCATATCAAAACATCGACACATTGGACGATATAAAAGTACTTAATATACATTTTTGAATTGTCATAATACGATTATAATTATAAAAGCAACAGACACGTTTATTTTGCGTCTATGTTTCTCGATGTACTTAGTGAAATACTTATTTCTTCGTAAATGTATTGTAAATGTTGATTGTTGTTTTATACCGAAATGAGTGACTGTATACCTTCCTCACTTCGTTGAAAGAAACTTATAGCGATATTTTTCATCATCCATTAATTTCTAACATCTCTCGTATGTTAGCGTGTAAATTTGAGTCCTAAAAGAAAATCAATCTACTGAAATTATTTCTTTCCCTTTCCGTATCACTGATGCTGAATGTATTGAATGCTTGTTGCCGTGTTCAGTTATGAAATAATTTTGGTTACCATTCCTTTATAAATATCCGTGATACATCTTTTAAAAAGTTCTGCAAAAATATCGCTATAGTTTCTCTTACGGCAGTTGTTGTGAATGCACAAACATATTCTTATTCCTATCAACTTTGCTTTAGCACAATATTTATAAGTAATTTCAATGAATTGTCCTTATTGGGATTCCTTATTAGCTGTACAATTCGTCAGTTTCTCTAAGTGATAGTTAATATCTGTGTTATACAAATGTGTGTACAATGGTACAATAAATATATTTGTAATAATTATTTCCTTGTTTTATTTATACCTATAAAAATCATAGCGAAGGAACTTCTCGACATGTTTTCGACGCCTTATATATTGTGTTACTAGCTTTCCCGCGCAAACGTTGTTCTGCCTTACCCATGTCATTTAGGGGTATGGAAAATAGATATTGGCTTTTACTCAGACCTATGAAATTTCATAAAAATCAGTCCAGGTTATTCGGAGAGGTAAAAAACACAGCACAGCAATTTCATATATTACTTGGATATAATAATTAATTTTATGAAGTTGTTTACTTGAATCAAAATAAGAAAACACTAACGAATATCACTGCTATAAGACTGCTATATTAAAAGCTTATTTAAATAAATATTCCGATAACCTCATACTGTTGCTTCCACAGGTTGCTTCATACTGATATTCATTTTACTGAATATATGTATAAGAAGAGAACCATGCAATTTAAGATTAAGATTTCGCTAGAATGAGGCTTTTGCATAGGCTTTAGCACGAACAAAACCTAATCTACATAAAAATTGAACATAAAATATGCTTTGAAGCGATGTAGTACGTGTTCCAATATGATATGGTGAACGAGGATTTACTTTCCTTCTAACAGAATTGCAAATTAATTTCCTATACATCATTATTAGTTTAATACAAACAAGATTTCAGGTCATTAACTAATTTTAAGTAAGTGCATTTTTAAGTACTGTCTGATACTGTTATTTATAAGTACTAAGCCATTAGCGAGCAGCTACGTAAAGCATTTTAGCCCGAGGCATCTCAGTCTGTTTATGCTTCTGATGTAATTACGAAAACAGGTCAATCAATCAAATGTATAATACCTATTGATCCATGAACAGATCGCCTGGATGCAGGAAAAAAGTAAACCTTTACTTCAGTATGGTTTAAACGAGGTGTGTAGTGGTAAGTTTAAAATTAAATTGAAACAAAAAGGAAACATTGAAGATGATAACATTTATTAACAAACCACAATTACAAATTATCCAAAATCACAATA
Source organism: Colias eurytheme (assembly GCF_061535395.1). Lineage (NCBI taxonomy): Eukaryota > Metazoa > Arthropoda > Insecta > Lepidoptera > Pieridae > Colias > Colias eurytheme. The sequence continues at coordinate 3,315,766 of NC_142995.1, read as the reverse complement.
TATTCTAAACAAACCGACATTTAAAACTTTTTATTATTAGGATACCAATTACAAGAAACATGGCCACAGCGTGGACACTTCCCTGACGTTCCAAAGGATTCAGACGACCTTGTCATTCGTAATCTACGTCGCAACATCGCCTCAGACTTAGCCGCCTTTCTCCTCATAGATGTACTGTGTAATATTCTTAGCTGTGCTTCGCCCCTTACTTTTATCCCTCTCGCTATATTATGTATCAAGTTTTTAGCCTTGGTTTTAGAACTGCGTGGTATGATTGAGCGACTGGCTTCATATTTACGACGCCTCCTGATGCTTTTTCTATTAGTCTTGCTCGAACTAGCTCGTGGTTCGACGGTCATTTTTGAGCTTTGCATGTCCGTTCCATCGCCTATGTTCGTTACTACGCTTTTAGTTTCTTGTTCCTTTGGTTCCTCAACTTTGGCCTCAATCGGACTCTCCCTATCCGTTAGTTGTGTATTTTCATCAGTATTTAAATTCATCTTAAAATTGTTCAAAATAATAGAAAACTCCTGTACACTGATAGCAAAATAGAAATCTTAATGACAGTTAGATATTTCTTTCTTTTTGGCTTTTATGGATTTTTATTTTATTTTATTGTTTATGGATAAGTACTTGAAAGTTCTGAAAGTATTCTTGTAAAAAGTTTTATGTATTATCTCCAACTCTATAATATTTTTTTTCAAAGACCAGCTACAATTATTAATAACGATCCAGTCGAAACCTTGAATCCTAAATACAAATTACAGGTATTGATACCTTTTTTAATACAAAATTCTACCTTCTAATACCAGTACCTACATACTGCACTCTTCTCCACAGAATTTAATCAAATGCCTTGAAGCTATTTCGAGAAATCTAAACGTAATATTATAACATTGCCCCTGTCCAAGAATCGTATTGCATGAGCATTAAACTCGATACTCTGAACGGGAACCAATGCAAATATATTTGTGCTTTAAAAGGTAACAAACGTTGTCAATAGAATTCCATTTGGTTCCCAGAAATACCAGAATATTCGAATTTTGCAAAATTGGGAAATGATAATAGGTACTTTTTAATAAAACACAGTTGGATTCTTTTATTAAAATTGATACTTATTTTAACATCATTTGGGATCTCATGCAACATTATTGTATTTACACGAAATTCTATCATGATATACATTCAGGTTTCACTTATAAAATAAATTTAATTAATCTGAAGTTTTTCCTGCTCTTTCCCTCAAATATATTTAAAATTATAATCTCTACAAACTCAAAGAAAACATATTAAAGGATATTTGGATTTATTATTTGGTTACGGGGATATTAAAGCTAAAATATTTAAAGCAATTACAAATGTCCACTTAAAATTATATAATTAAAACACTGTTATTAATTTTGAAGACGTTAAAATTATAAAACGAAAGAGTTCAAAAGAAAAAGTGTTAACGTTCATGATTAGACATTTAATATTAACGAACAAGCTTGGCCTTTAAGGTCTTTAAACTTTCACTATTTATCGATTTAAACTTCAGAGTATTTGCTTTCATAAAGATTTTATTAACTTTGAAGCCTATATAGTATTATCGTATAAGAAAAATTAAGCGTAGACAAAGTCGTGGTCAACTTCAAGCTTTTTCAGTAGTCTTGTTGGCAGTTCAGAGACTATGTTGGATGGAATTTTATCTGAAAAAGAAACAAAGGAAAATCAATATGGCTCATAAATTGTATGAGCAAATAATTTGAAATCTGCTTTCTAATATAATTTCTAATATAAATATTTCTATATTATCATCTTTGCATGTTTAGAATTATTGTAAATTGTATTTTTCTGTATGTGATTTGAATTGTACTCAGTTTAAAAAAAAATATTGAACCATAAAATAAAAATTTCTAGTGCACCAAATATTATTATCAGAACTTATTTATTTTGTCAACAAAATACACAGGTTCAAACCTGTGATAATTTGCAAGATTTAAACTTAACTTATAAGTAAGATTTTTTTTCTTATTGTTGTTTACTTATTTAATACCTGAAAAAATATTCAAATACTCACCATTACACCTATAAACCAAATTCGACCAGATGATCATCTCTTGCGAGAAGCAGAACACACCAAGCCTTCCACCCTTCAGAGTGAAATCATATACATTCCCAGAATCAGCGACCAATCTGTTATTTTCATATATTTTAAGACGAATTAGACCAATTTTAGGTCTGTGCAGTAAACGCCATCGGTAGGCGGTTTTTTCACGCCAACCTACGTTGCGAGGATCTTTCCAGAGGAGTGTGACCTGGTGAAAATAGATTAGAGGAATTTAAATTTTTCGTAGTTAGAAATGTAGGAAATAAATGAAAGTTTTAAAATAAAATCGACTTAAAAAAGACAATTGGACTCGATTTAAACAAACAATCAAAAAATAATATCAAGTACGTAAAAGCAAAAAAGTTATTTTGACGGAGCAATTTGTGCCAATATCAAAACCAATTTTCCTGTATTCAGTTAAGACAGTTGGATCTAAACCAATTTATCACTTTTGATATATGAGATGTTAACAATAAGCCTGCCTCTGCCCTGCCCCTGCCCTGCCCCTGCCCTGCCCCTGCCCTGCCCCTGCCCTGCCCCTGCCCTGCCCCTGCCCTGCCCCTGCCCTGCCCTTTTTTTTTTTTTTTTTTTACTCTAGATAGGGAAGCGCTTGACCACAATCTCGCCTGATGGAAAGCTAGATGCGGTCTAAGATGGTACGCGCTTCCCTAGTAGGTACCGGTTCACTCTTCGCTTGAAGACCCCCATATTGTACTCGTCGGGGAACACAGATTCAGGAAGCGCGTTCCAGTCCCTCGCGGTTCGGATGAAGAATGTGGAATCGAACCGCTTAGTCCGGGTACATGGAACGTCCACCATATGGCGATGCCTAGAATCTGTGCGCCTCGACGATCGATGGAAGAATGGGGATGGCGGAACAAGTTCGTGTAGTTCCGCAGCGCACTCACCAAAGTGTATCCGGTAAAAAACCGATAAGCTGGCCACTCTGCGACGATGAGCGAGGCTCTGGAGTTTTTTGCCTACTAGCTCATCGTCGTTTATAAGCCTCTTGGCACGCCTCTCTATCGCCTCAAGCGCCTCTAGCTGGTACTTGGCGGAACCGTCCCAGAGGTGAGAGCAGTATTCCATGCACGATCGGACTTGTGCTTGATAAAGGTTGAGCAACTGTCCCGGGCTGAAATACTGTCTCACCTTCGCCAGAATTCCAAGCTTTTTTGAGGCTACTTGGGCTTTGGATTCTATATAGGAACCAAAGTTCAGAGTAGGCGTCAAGGTGACGCCAAGAAGCTCGAGGTGGTTGGTTATCGGTACGGATACACCATGGAAAGTCGGAGTCAGATGGAATGGACTCCGTTTAGCGGAGAATAGACACGCCTGGGTCTTAGTAGCATTGAACTTGACCAGATTGGCATCGCCCCAGTCGGAGACCGCCTGTAAGGACAAGTTCATGCGATCAACCATCTGCGCCTGCCCTGCGCCTGCCCTGCCCCTGCCCTGCGCCTGCCCTGCCCCTGCCCTGCGCCTGCCCTGCGCCTGCCCTGCGCCTGCCCTGCCCCTGCCCCTGCCCTGCCCCTGCCCTGCGCCTGCCTGCCCTGCGCCTGCCCTGCGCCTGCCCTGCCCCTGCCCTGCCCTGCGCCTGCCCTGCCCCTGCCCTGCCCCTGCCCTGCCCTGCCCTGCCCCTGCCCTGCCCTGCCCCTGCCCTGCCCCTGCCCTGCCCCTGCCCTGCCCCTGCCCTGCCCCTGCCCTGCCCCTGCCCTGCCCCTGCCCTGCCCCTGCCCTGCCCCTGCCCTGCCCCTGCCCCTGCCCTGCCCCTGCCCTGCCCCTGCCCTGCCCTGCCCCTGCCCTGCCCCTGCCCTGCCCCTGCCCTGCCCCTGCCCTGCCCCTGCCCTGCCCCTGCCCTGCCCTGCCCCTGCCCTGCCCCTGCCCTGCCCCTGCCCTGCCCCTGCCCTGCCCCTGCCCTGCCCCTGCCCTGCCCCTGCCCTGCCCCTGCCCTGCCCCTGCCCTGCCCCTGCCCTGCCCCTGCCCTGCCCCTGCCCTGCCCCTGCCCTGCCCCTGCCCTGCCCCTGCCCTGCCCCTGCCCTGCCCCTGCCCTGCCCCTGCCCTGCCCCTGCCCTGCCCCTGCCCTGCCCCTGCCCTGCGCCTGCCCTGCCCCTGCCCTGCCCCTGCCCTGCCCCTGCCCTGCCCCTGCCCTGCCCCTGCCCTGCCCCTGCCCTGCCCCTGCCCTGCCCCTGCCCTGCCCCTGCCCTGCCCCTGCCCTGCCCCTGCCCTGCCCCTGCCCTGCCCCTGCCCTGCCCCTGCCCTGCCCCTGCCCTGCCCCTGCCCTGCCCCTGCCCTGCCCCTGCCCTGCCCCTGCCCTGCCCCTGCCCTGCCCCTGCCCTGCCCCTGCCCTGCCCCTGCCCTGCCCCTACCCTGCCCTGTTTATCAGCCATCTGGTTTCAATACCACAAGCTAAAGCTTAGTATGGCATCAGATCATGCCGTGTGTGAAAATTGTCCTTTTTTTAAGTGGAGAAATCTTGATTTTCATTATTCATCTTTAAACTAAAATATGTCTGATTAAATTCATCAATGAGCAAACAATATAGATCAAAAATAGCAAATATTACCAAAAAGGTCCTGCCCTATACATATACTAATAAATTTCATCAGATTCAACCCAAATTACCTGATCAGGAGTAGACTCAGTGTTCCAAAGTGCATTCCTCAAAGTTTTGCCCGGACCGGTCTTCGAATTCACTACCTTCAGTTGTATCCCGGGTTCAGCCACTGCTCTAAACGGTGTGGTCTGCCAATATGTCTGTGTGTTCTTCTTCCACATTACTACGTAGAATCGTTTGTTGTTCTGGTATCTGATTATTGGAAAATTTGAGGAAATATTAGGGACAGTAGGTGCCTAATTATTAAAATAACCCAGAAAACTAAGGGACAATAGCCATTTAATGAATATACCCAGAAAATGTTCGGGACAAAAATGCCTATTTATTGGAAAGGCCCTAGAAGTTATAAGGCAACAAGGCAATAGGTATATTACATAAAAAAATGCAGATGAAAATTGAACCTTCTTCTTTTACGTTTCGAAGTCAGTTAAAATAGCTAATAATAAAAGATAGTCAAGATAATAAAATGAATTGAAAAGGTTCTAAATTATTCAAATAAGATAAGAATTAGATGAACGATATAAGATTCATTAGGTCTATACCTATTCCTTTGTGGTAAAGAAATGATTAAATATTCAAATTGGTTATTTACGACCTCGTCGTTTCAAATTATCAGTTTTATCATTTTATTTAAATCAGATATTTTAATTCAGAGCAGTAATTTATGTTAATTCCTTATCAAAGAGTAGTTACTAGCTGACATGGGATAAAAATTATTTTCTTATTTTCCGAAAATTCATGAAAATCAGTCAAGCCCTTTCTGTGAAGCTTGATTACAAACATCGTGATTCGTGACATAAATTTTACATCAGAGAATTTTATAAATCATCACAAAATCAACTTACCCAAATATAAAGCCAACATAATCGTCATCTATTTGTGAATCAACGAAGAAAGTCCCTTCAAAGTCGACACCACCGAAATTATCGAAGCCCACAGCCAAACCCGGGTCAGAGTTTAGTGTTTGGATAATTTCTGCTCCTTCGTTAGCTATTTCCCAATTTGGGTCCTGTTGGGATGTGCCTTCTGGGTCTAAACGTACTGTCATGTAGTTTCTGGGAAATATATTAACATTAGTAAAGGAAAATTCGTTATTTTGACTGCAAAGATGAAGTTCAGGATTTTTTTTGTATGATTTTAGTAGGATTTTATGAAAAATGGTGTAGTTGCAATGAAAGTTTTTAAGTGATATTTATTAACAAAATCGCCAATTATTCTGTTTATTTCTCCTTTTGCGAGATACTTTTTTCTTTACAAGAAAATGCTATCCTTTGGTTAGTCTTACCTGAAGTCTGTACGGAATATCTTCGAATTGTTTGGACAGTTATCCAAGTCGTTTGTGACTTTATCACCATCATTGTCATTATCACACACATCACCAATACCATCACCTATAAAACAAAAATTAACCTTCATTATAATTTCGTATGTTTTTCAGATTATTGAGAAATTTCTAAGCATCAGAAAATTTTTAAATCAAAATAAATTCATGAACATTTTCATTAAAACTTTTAATTAAATTATCAATTAGCTGTTTGTGAAAATTCATTTATTTTATAATTATTGATCTTATTTATCACAAGAAATTAATTATTTGCGTTTTTTGATTATTCTACGATAATTTTTTCAAGAAATTTCACTATCTGCGTTATAAACAAAGTATCAAATATTTTATTTTCCTCACCATTAGTATCAAGTTGGTCAGGATTATGCACCAACGGACAGTTATCTTCCAAGTTAGGTATTCCATCACCATCGATATCATCATCACACGCGTCTCCCTTCCCATCACCGTCCACGTCTTGTTGATCACTGTTCGCTAGATTGGGACAATTGTCCAGGCCATCTTGGATTCCATCTCTTAAAGGATAATAAGCTATTTTGAAATTTTATGGGATAGAAGTGGCAAAAACAGTATGCGTTTTTCCAATGATTGACTGACCAGTTGGCTTGGTTGGTAGTGACCCTGCCTTCCAAGCCAGAGGTCGTGGGTTCTATTCCCACAGGGGGCAAATATTTGTGTGATGAACAATGATGTTTTCTCTATGTCTGGGTGTTAATTATCTGTATAAGTATTTATTTAAAATTATACAGTGTGGTCAATTGGCCCATTTTTCATTTTCAATCAGTTCGATTCGGAGTCGAAGCAAAAGAATTTTCGAAAATAATGGAATGTTTCCTATGAAAAAGAAAGTTTGCTATCTTCAGTATTTCAAGTACTCCAGGGCCCATCGAAAATTTCCACACTGTATAGTGTATATGTATGTTTATCAGCTATCTGGTTTCCATAACACAAGCTAAAGCTTAGTATGAGATCAGATCATGGCGTGTGTGAAAATTGTCCTTTTTTTAGTGAAGAAATCTTGCATAGATACCCACGGTCCCCGGGGAAGAAGCCGTGGGTTATGTCGGATTCTAACCAACTCAAACCCCACTGTGTTCCGTTGAGCCGCTTTAATGATGGGGCCGCGGGTATAGGTTGGCGTTGGTATTCTTCCGTGACGTGTGAAAATTCTCCTGATTTTTCATTCCAATGAAGGGCAATCATTTAATAAAAATAAAAAATTTGCTGGAGCGGAAGGGACCTTTGTACTGGGTAAATAATTTTTGCCTTTTTTTAATATTTATTTATGTATATACTCACTGGTCTCTATCCACGTAGCCCACATTTTCGCACACGTCGCTATGTAGTTGCTAAAGCTTAGTATGGGATTAGATCATGCCGTGTGTGATTGTCCTGAAATATGTATACTCACTGGTCCCTATCCACGTCGCTATCACACGCGTCCCCCACGTTGTCCCTGTCCGCGTCGTCCTGCGCGGGGTTGCGCACTCGCGGGCAGTTGTCGCACACGTCGCCGATGTAGTCGCCGTCCGTGTCCTCTTGGTGCGGGTTGTATACGCGCGGACAGTTGTCGCTCTCGTTTGGTATACCTGTGCAATAACATTATAACTGGTTAAATTTGGGAATATATAAAAATGAAACCCGTTTTTCTTGGTCACGGTATCACGCGTGAACGGGTGGACCGATTTCGATATTTTTTTTATTATAAGTTGCAGTACGAGGATGGTTCTTACGTAGAGAAAACGTAAATATGTACCACGGGCGAATTTTACACAACTAGCTCGTGAGCCATATTCGCGAGCAAAACTACACGGATGACAAGGACCACTCCGAGCAAGAAACCTATTCGAAATAGAAACAGAATTAGCGCGCCGCCACTTAATCTAATAATTCATTCAAATTACATTTATTTGCAAGAATGCAGTTACATTTATTTAAGTACGACCACAAAATTTATCTTGAACTGACCATATAGCTATTATTTTTTTTTTTTGCAATTTAGCATTTTTTTTCCAACCCTAAAATCTATCCTTACTGATCACTATTTTCATAAAAATAATTATGTGTTAGCCTACCATCATTATCCATATCCGGGTCACAAACATCCCCCAGCCCGTCCCGGTCCGCGTCCTCTTGTCCCGGGTTGAACTTGCGGGGACAGTTGTCACAAGCATCTCCGCGCTTGTCACTGCGGTCCTCATCCCGGTCAAGTTGGTCCGGGTTGGCGATTAGGGGGCAATTGTCCTGTTTTGATTTATTATTTTCTAAGAAAGGATCTCAAAATTGTGTTTCTTTCATTAAATTTTCAATAGAAACAATTAGATTACAAACATTTCTCGTTAAAAACAATCAAATCAGTGTCATTGAAGTAGTAATAACTTCATTGAAGCCAAAATTTTTGTATTTTTATGTAATTTGCATTCTATGTGGAAAATCACAGAAGTCTACTACCTAGCTACATAGCTTTAATCGATAACGAAATATCTCGGAAAGTTTGCGACTCAACATCATTCCCATCCCATCTACACAGATTAAAAAAATATTTTTTATTTTTTTGCCAATAAGTACCTATTAACCCATTTTCAGGTCCATCACATCACATTCCGTACAATCATTACATGTACAGAGGTTCACAAACACTCACAGGTATATTAGGTATTCCATCCCCGTCCGCGTCCGGATCGCACGAGTCACCAAGTCCATCCTGATCCGCATCCTCTTGTCCGGAGTTAGAGACTTCCGGACAGTTATCCGCAGCACAGTGTCGTTCGGAACACGGCAGCTGGTGATCCGGATATCCGTCGAGATCACGGTCCGGACCGCACACTGTACCGTTACCCGCCCAACCAGTCTGAAATACGGTTATATAATTTCATAAACAATACAATGCCCTGCCCCTAGACTGCCCTGCCCCTGCCTCGCCCTGCCCCTGCCCTGCCCCTGCCCTGCCCTGCCCCTGCCCTGCCCCTTCCCTGCCCCTGCCTTGCCCTGCCCTGCCCCTGCCCTGCCCCTGCCCTGCCCCTGCCCTGCCCTGCCCCTGCCCTGCCCTGCCCCTGCCCCTGCCCTGCCCTGCCCCTGCCCTGCCCCTGCCCTGACCCCTGCCCTGCCCCTGCCCTGCCCCTGACCTGCCCTGCCCCTGCCCTGCCCCTGCCCTGCCCCTGCCCTGCCCTGCCCCTGCCCTGCCCCTGCCCTGCCCCTGCCCTGCCCCTGCCCTGCCCCTGCCCTGCCCCTGCCCTGCCCCTGCCCTGCCCCTGCCCTGCCCCTGCCCTGCCCCTGCCCTGCCCCTGCCCTGCCCTGCCCCTGCCCTGCCCCTGCCCTGCCCCTGCCCTGCCCCTGCCCTGCCCCTGCCCTGCCCCTGCCCTGCCCCTGCCCTGCCCCTGCCCCGCCCCTGCCCTGCACCTACCCCTGCCCTGCCCATGTCCAACGTACCGCGCAAACGCACGCCTGCCCGAAGCCGCACACCGCGTTGTACCGGCGGCAGCGCGCGGGGTCGCAGCGCCGCACCAGCTCGCCCGCGTCGATGCACGGACGGGATGTGTTCACGTAGAAGTGACCGCCACATGGGACGCAGGTGAACGAACCCTGGGGTCAAAAATATTGTTTAAGTCTAATACAAACTGTCAGACGCATTTAAAATAGGAGGTATTGATGAAATAATGATAAGCAGAGATGAAAAAGATAAACAAAGATGAAAAATAGGTATCAGACTCAGAGATATACTATTTCTCAAAATAGTAAGCAGCAGAGGCGGCTCGCCCTAAGGAGCGCTGGTGCAGTGAACTCCCATAAATAATTATAATAAAATCATACTCCTTAATTTAATTATTAACATTAATTATTACTATTTAAAATCAATCGTAATCTTTAAAACTACTGTTAATACCCATGAATATATCCATCATTCCATCATCCCATACACCTGTATAATACCTACTGTATTATGTAACGCGCGAAGCGGAGCGCTCACGATTGCGCTCCAATGAAAAAAGATTTAGTACATTTCCTAATACGAAATCCAATAGGAGTGAAAGAGAGGGTTTTGCCAGAGCCCTGCGCGTGAAACAAAAGATTTTCTATGGAAAAGTAGCAAAATTCGGAGCGCCGCACCCGCAAACGTTGCCGGTTCGTTTTTACCGCCCTGCAGGACAGCGATTGCGACGTTGCCAGTTGCCACGTCTATAATATAAACAAACACTCGACTCTCGAGTCAACTTCAATGCACGCGCGCGATTCATGCAATTTTCTAATTAAAATTATAAAATACGTGTTGAAATAGCCTGTAGTTATCAGTATTACTTGTGAGTGTTAAAATGAACAATAATTATAATGTGGCGTTCATTAAAAAGTGTGATAAAACGTTACAAATTCGGCTTGAATGTAAAGCTAAGGGACTAGTCCATCGAATGAGTCCCTCCAAGGGGGGTCTAGAGTGCGTGAGTTAGTAACGTAAGATGTTTCTTCGGAAACATGTCAAGAGTCCCTAGGTAATAAACATACTAAAACCCCGGGACACTAGGAGGAGCCCCGGAGTGGGGGGAGGGGGGAAATGGGACCATTTTTTCATTTTTCGCTTAAATCTCAAAAACGGTACATGTTAGAGAAAAACTTTCAAGGAAAAGTTGAAAGGCCATAAAATTATCTACAAGTTGTACCTCAATCATTTTTTCCTATATCCTACCGTTTCTGAGTTATACGCAGTAAAAGATGATTTTGGCTCAAACAATTTCCCCATACTACACATCAATCGATCAAAAAATATTTATTTCTTCCAAAAAACTCAAATGTGCAACTTGTGACCGGTACTGATAGATTGCTCATAATTAGGTCTATAATCGGTAAAATAAACACATTCCTCCATGGTAGCCTTTAGGAGGAATCGATTGTCAAACAAGTAAATTATTAAAAAAACAAAATACCCGACTGCACACTAAAAAAAGAGTGATTGAAATGAATCTAATGATACCGCATACATATTTTTTTAAAGGGAAATTTAGAAAAAATATTATTATGTCTTTATCCCGTGGGACTTTTAGGATAAAATGTATCCTATGACACTCCCGTAATCAAGACAAATCTAACGATACCTCATACATCAAAATCCATCAAGCCGTTTAGGCTACAGGTGGTCACAAAGGAAAAGACATACATACATACTTACATACACTCGAAAAACATTACCCTCCTTCTTTGGCAGTCGGGTAAATATTATATTAGGGTAGTTTGAGTTACTGAACTTGATCTTTTTATTTTTTTCTTCCAAAAAACTCAAAAGTGCAACTTGTGACCGGTACAGATAAATTGCTCATAATTAGGTCTATCATTGATAAAAATACTAGATTCCACCACGGAGGCGTTTACGGGGAATTGAATTTTATTAGGGTAGTTACGATACTTGAACTTTTTATTTTTTTTCTTCGAAAAAACTCAAAAGTGCAACTTGTGACCGACACCGATAGATTGCTCATAATTAGGTCTATCATTGATAAAAAAACCAGATTCCACCATGGAGGCGTTTAGGAGGTATTGAATTTTATTAGGGTAGTTACGATACTTGAACTTTTTAACTAACTACACTAATAAAATTCAATTCCCCGTAAACGCCTCCATGGTGGAATCTGGTTTTTTTATCAATGATAGACCTAATTATGAGCAATCTATCAGTACTGGTCACAAGTTGCACTTTTGAGTTGTTTGGAAGAAAAAAAAATAAAAAGTTCAAGTATCGTAACTACCCTAATAAAATTCAATTCCCCATAAACGCCTCCGTGGTGGAATCTAGTATTTTTATCAATGATAGACCTAATTATGGGCAATCTATCTGTAACGGTCACAAGTTGCACTTTTGAGTTTTTTGGAAGAAAAAAATAAAAAGATCAAGTTCAGTAACTCAAACTGCCCTAATATAATATTTTGACAATCGATTCCTCCTAAAGGCTTCCATGGAGGAATGTGTTTATTTTACCAATTATAGACCTAATTAAGAGCAATTTATCAGTACCGGTCACAAGTTGCACTTTTGAGTTTTTTGGAAGAAAAAAATAAAAAGATCAAGTTCAGTAACTCAAACTACCCTAATATAATATTTTAACAATCGATTCCTCCTAAAGGCTTCCCTGGAGGAATGTGTTTATTTTACCAATTATAGACCTAATTAAGAGTAATCTATCAGTACCGGTCACAAGTTGCACTTTTGAGTTTTTTGGAAGAAAAAAATAAAAAGATCAAGTTCAGTAACTACCCTAATCAAAATTCAATTCCCCGTAAACGCCTCCGTCGTGGAATCTGGTATTTTTATCAATGATAGACCTAATTATGAGCAATCTATCTGTACTGGTCACAAGTTGCACTTTTGAGTTTTTTGGAAGAAAAAAATAAAAAGATCAAGTTCAGTAACTCAAACTACCCTAATATAATATTTTGACAATCGATTCCTCCTAAAGACTTCCATGGAGGAATGTGTTTATTTTACCAATTATAGAACTAATTAAGAGCAATCTATCAGTACTGGTCACAAGTTACAAATTTGAGTTTTTTGGAAGAAAGAAATATTTTTTGATAGATTGATGTGTAGTATGGGGAAATTGTTTGAGCCAAAATCATTTTTTACTGCGTATAACTCAGAAACGGTAGGATATAGGAAAAAATGATTGAGGTACAACTTGTAGATAATTTTATGGCCTTTCAACTTTTCCTTGAAAGTTTTTCTCTAACATGTACCGTTTTTGAGATTTAAGCGAAAAATGAAAAAATGGTCCCATTTCCCCCCTCCCCCCACTCCGGGGCTCCTCCTAGTGTCCCGGGGTTTTAGTATGTTTATTACCTAGGGACTCTTGACATGTTTCCGAAAAAACATCTTACGTTACTAACTCACGCACTCTAGAACTTTTTATTCAATGGACTAGACCGCCACGGCCTGAACTTGATCTTACGCAAAAATGTACGACAAAAACGAAAACATAACTATACGCGTGTGTTTAAATCTGAACAATATGTGAAAACACCGTGGTTGTGTGGTTGTGATGAAAGCAACAACGTCGCTTTAAGTTATAGATATTTTTGCACACAAAAAGAAAGACGTATGTATTTCCTTTATAAGTAATTTTTTTTATAAATGTACTGCTTTACACCATGTATTTTCAGTGTTTTATTTCAAGTGAACACCCATAAAATTTTGTCACGAGCCGCCTCTGGTAAGCAGATATTAAAAATAGAAGACAGTAAAAATAGTAGCAAATAGAAGGTAAAGATATAGGTAAGAGATAGTAAATAGTTAATGGAAAATAAAAGACAGAAAGAGCAAACAGAAGGAAAGCAAAAAAAAGTAAGCAGGGATGATAAATAATAAAGATGAGAAATTATGAAGTAAAGATCAACAAACAAGAAGTATTTTCATTTAATTTTCACACATAAACACGAAATAATAAAACAAAAAATTTACTATAACCATACTATAGGTAAACCAGAATCTGATGGCAAATTGGGAAATCAAAATTTTGAGTGTGCAACCCTAGGGAAAATGGACTGAACGATCTTGATACTGCTTATTTTGCACGCCTCATAAGCGAAGCGTTGAGGTGGGTACTACTGTCGCTTCGCGCAAAACATCTGATTTTTCAAACTTAAAATGTCTTTATGTATCATACATTGCACTTGTAAGATAATACATACACACACATATTAAGAAAAAACACTATTTTTAACGTTCATGATATTTTTGATGTCATTTTTGTTATTTAAACAAGTTAAAAAACAGTTTAAAAAAGTTCTGTCTTGGACGTCCGTGTGTCTGTATGTGCGGATCCTTTTTCTTGTTAACACGATAGCGACCGAAATACTTTACTAATCGAGTCTTTTTTTTTCTCTTACGCTTGAGTATGCTCAGGAATAGAACCCTTTCATTTTTCAGGGTCTGATTCGATGTGGTTTAATTGTTATTAAATAAACAAAAAAAAACTCGGATGTTTTTTTTTTTTTTTTTTGAAGTGAATTTTTATATTTTTATTGAAATTGATTCCAGAAGATTACTGGGAACTTTAAAAATTCATTTTGTTACTTTTATTAGTAGGTACGATCCTTATAAGTATTTTAGTGTATTCAACCAACTTAAAAAAGTGTGACTATTTTACAACAATTTGAATATGAATTGTATTATTGTATACAATATCGAAGCTTTTTAAGAAATGTATAAAATACTTTTTTAAGAATTATTATCATACATAATATTATGTTACCGGCAATATATTAAAACCGGCATTGTATGCAATTCTTAGTAAATGTATGTTATTCCGAGAAACAGTCGGAATGAAATAAATTAAATTCGTCACATTACCTACTTATATCTTTAAATCTGAACTTTTCCTAAGTAGCAAACACATTTGCAAATGTGGGTGGTTTTTGGGGTAGCTATTAACCAATATGAGGTCAAAACTAAAATCCAAGATGGCGCCGACGAAAATTTGAAATCTTTTCGTCATGGGTGTCATTTTCATGGTTTTTGGGGTAGCTATTAACGAATATGAGGTCAAAACTATAATCCAAGATGGCGCTGATGAAAATTTGACTTTTTTTCGTGATGGGTGTCATTTTCATGGTTTTTGGGGTAGCTATTAACGAATATGAGGTCAAAACTAAAATCCAAGATGGCGCCGACAAAAAATTTACATCTTTTCGTCATGGGTGTCATTTTCATGGTTTTTGGGGTAGCTATTAAACAATATGAGGTCAAAATTAAAATTCAAGATGGCGCCGACGAAAATTTTACACATTTTCGTCATGGGTGTCATTTTCATGGTTATTGGGGTAGCTATTAACCAATATGAGGTCAAAACTAAAATCCAAGATGGCGCCGACGAAAATTTTACATATTTTCGTCATGGGTGTCATTTTCATGGTTATTTTGTTCTCTTACGCTTGAGTATGCTCAGGAATAGAACCCTTTCATTTTTCAGGGTCTGATTCGATGTGGTTTAATTGTTATTAAATAAACAAAAATAATAATTAATAAATAAATATTAAAAAAAAATTATGAGGCGTGCACTTTTGGATTTTCCAAACTATTTTATTTTGTCCTCAACATCATTAGTCACATTACATAAGTGAACAATACTGTACTTAATAATGAGATATCCACTTAATATTATGTAGGTACATACTTACATGTATAATATACATATTACTTTTATCTATGTAACACATATTATTATTTACACATACCTATATTTTTATATTCATTATCATTATAAATGCCATGTAAAAATATGGATGTAATGATAATGCAGATCAAAACTAGATTGCTAATATTTTTGTATAAAATAAAATAAAACTAGGTTTATTTTCGTAAGTATTAAAGATACACACATTATAAAATTGACTTGGACAGCTTGGACTTGACGAATAGCCGTATTGGAAACTCCTGTAATAAGTTTTCATGAAATTATATTGTAATTAACAAACAATATTATAGTTACCTACTTATAATATTTTTTATTTTAAGTATCAAAACGGGTAAGTCCAATTTACCAATAAAATATTCAAAATTGAAAATTGTGATGTGTTTGACCCTTCTTCATCGAATATTTTTCTATACACATTATAAACAACACCTCTTGCTTGTGATCGCAGCGGCTTTTTCGACATTTTCGAAGATTTTTTAGACAAAATCCTAAAAAATATTCATCAATTGCAAAGAAGACAAATAATTTGACAACCAATTTGATAGTTGTCAAATAAAATTGCCATATGAATATGAAAATCTTTCCGTCCTCACTGGGATCGGGAGTTACCATTTGAAAAAGAAGAAGAAGAAGAAGATGAAAATCTTTTATTTCGTAAATATAAATATGCCATCAGATTCTGGTAGACCTATAGGTCTACCAGATATATCAGATCTATAGGTTGATATATCAACTA
Source organism: Colias eurytheme (assembly GCF_061535395.1). Lineage (NCBI taxonomy): Eukaryota > Metazoa > Arthropoda > Insecta > Lepidoptera > Pieridae > Colias > Colias eurytheme. The sequence goes on along the minus strand of NC_142995.1, from coordinate 3,299,806 downwards.
CGACTTCGATTCCAAAAACACCCATAATACCCAAAAAATTCATACTCACAGGCGTGTTAACACACAGTCTCCCCCTGGGGCACGGTTCCCTCCCCGCACACTCGTCCACGTCCACGCAATGCTCCCGTCTCCTCTCATCCCCCGCGCCCCTCCACCCCGCACTCCCCTCGAACCCGGGGGGACAAGCACCACAGATGAACCCACCGTCCACATTACGACAGGATACCATTTCGTCGCAGGGACGAATGAGATCGCATTCGTCCATGTCCACGCAGGTGTAGCCTAAAATATTACATTTTGATAAAAGACCGAAATCGCTCAGAGAGCGATAATTAGCTCATAACATGTCGTGGTCACAGTAAAACATCCGTCAAAGTCAAAAGTACTTTTAATCTCTTTTTAATCTAATGATTATTTTAGAAAAAGATGTATCGTAAATCGTTCAATATTTCAAACGCAGTATAAACGATTACCTACATTGTATTCGATTCTTACTCCACTTGTTTCTCATCAAATTTAGTTTTGGATATTCTCAATATTATGTCATGTCATCATGGTTCAATGTTCAATGAACAGTCCACTAGGGCAATACGTGCGGGCTTTGTTTCATTAGCTAGATAACTTAGTTTAAACCTAGCTTTCCCAAATTTCTCGGAATAATAAACTTTTAGTTTCAAATTGTTTAACTAAATTAAGCACTTGGTGCTCTCATACTTCGTGGAATAGGCTTGTAGTTCAATGTAAGATCCTAATGAAAATTAGATTGTGGTTGTTAAACATTTGACCGAAACTCAGAATTGCGACAGAAAAGGGCTACAAAAGACGTTACAATGTCTGTAAATAAAAGACATAGATTGAGAACAAAAACAGATAAGTATATTTACTATAGACGAAATTAATATGGGGCAAGATTTCTGCTTGATGTACCTAGATGTCTAAAAAATACTCTGTCTCCTTCGATGACTGAATTTTCAAGCTAGCATTTTTTCCTAATCCTAATACTCCTGAAAACTAGGTCGACAAAACGATACCAATAAAAAATGTACATTTAAACACAATTCACTCAAAGAACAAAAGTTCTACATATTAAACACATTGATCACTTAACCAAATTCTTTTTTTTATTCAACTTACCATTCCACTCATAACCTTTAGGGCAGCCTTCACACTCATAGTAAGGACTAGAACTACTAGGAGTGCATCGTCTATCACCACAGGGTCGTCTAGACTCGCAGATGTGTTGGCACCTTTGCCCATCTCCTAAGTACCCCGTTGGACAGGATCCACAACGTGGACCAGATGAGGTTTCCTGGCATTCTACACCTGAAAGAAATATTCGATATTAAAATTAATTTTTATTTTTTAATACGTAAGAAGACATAATTGGTAACGATAATGGTCAGCAATTTTGACTAGATATATGTCTACTGGGATTCCATACCATACTGTTCAGTTTAAAACCATAATAATATACATCCTGAGAACAAAACTTTTAGTACACACCTAAATTCGTTTGAATTAACAATTGAATTGCCTCACAAAATGCTGCTGAATCAATCCTATTCGTTTTTAGTTGGATGATTATATGTCTTCAATACTAAGAGTTTCAATGCAAAGTAAAGTCAATGATAATAAACAATGATACCTTGGAAACAAGAGATCTGTCTGCAAGAAATTCTTTCACATTCTTCCCCGTTCCCAGTAAAGCCAGCAGGACATGAGCCACAACGATAGCTTCCATCAGGCATATCATTACATTGGACACCTGCAAAATATAATAAATATTCTGTCTAGAAATTATTTCAACACCAACAATTGCCAAATGTCGAAATAATATTGCTTTTAGCTAGCGAAAAGTGTAGTAGGTACAACTATTACAGGTATATTATTATGAACGATATTGTTAAAGGTTTTTAATCCATCGCCCCGGAATCACAGACACAAAAGAGAATTTATTGTGTCGTGGCCCGATCGGGCCGTTCGGGGCTCAATGGGTTAAATATCTACTCGTAAAATGATGTCTCTACAAGCAAACGTCAAAGCTCAGCTCTAAAATTTACATAAATCTACAAAAATATTATGAAAGTTAAGTATTTCTTGCCACTTTTTTTAAACTAAGTTCAGCGCTCAATTCCTAGCATATTTTATAAACAGCTGACAAATTCTTTGTCTTTTCTATACTAATACATACATATTATAAAGAGGAAAGGTTTGTATGTATGTATGTATGGTTTTCACGCATAAACTACTGGACCGATTTTGATGAAATTTGGCACAGATAATCTTTAGACCCTGAGAAAGAACATAGGCTACCTTTTATTGCGAAATATGTACCACGGGCGAAGCCGGGGCGGACCGCTAGTAAATAAATAAAATTCTTGTGTCATTGTTAGTTGCCATACTCCTCAATAACGGATTGACCGATTTTTATGAAATTTTATATGCATATCCGCTTCATCTGACAATAGGTCGTAGGTAAACTAATTTTAAACCTCAAAGTGATAAGGGTAAGGCAAACGTTTTCCGGGTCAGTTAGTATAATATAAAAGAGGAAGTGTCTATCAAGCGAATCCTAAAGAAAAACTGGAATAAGGGTGCTTTTCCACAAGAAATGAGCCATGCAGCTATGTTGCGAATATATAATAGCTATGCTGTGAAACTATCTGACCGTTTCCACTGATACTAAGCTATGTAGCGGTGTAAGATGCGCTATGAAGATGCTCTGCCAACAAAGATGCGCAGCTCGAGCTATGTAATGTACCGATACTGCACATAGCTGCACCACTCTATATAACCAACATGCATGCATCCATAGCATACAACTATAGCACAAATATTTTCATATCAAAAACATATCCTAGTTGAATTCGTATCCATCAGTGCTCAATCAATTTTAATGGTGTTACATATCAAACAGCAACATAGCATAGCACATCTCTGGTGGAAAAGCACCCTAATCCCTTAGAATACATATATAACTCAGTTTATACATGTATTCTAATCCATAGTATACTCACGTCCACCAAAACAAGGGTTAGCACTGCACGCCGTTCGACAGGTCTGTCCGTCACTCGTCTGGCGCCCCGGACAGCGTTCGCAGCGGTAGCCGCGATCCGTGTCGATACAATATTCAGCTGTTGTAGACAAATATTATGAGAATATGTATATGAAACAGAAGCATAAAACAATATCCGCTTGTTAATTTTGTCTTTCATTTATAATATTTAATAGAAGATACTTCGGACTAGTTTTTTACAGGCTATGGCTAATCCATTCTAACTATACCTACTTTGAAATACATATATTATTTCATCGAAAAACCTCGCGCTCTGATATTATTATATACAACGAAGAAATTGTTTTTTTTATTTTTGTTTGTTAAACAAAGGTTTATTTTTTTTGGATAAAGATTTGACAGGCGTCTATTATTTACATGAGAAGAAGATTAAGATCTATATAATGTAACGATATGCATAATATATCATTTGATGTCTTTTTTGAAAGCCTAGTCAAAATAAGACTTACATAAAAAGTAACTATAGGTACTAAAATAATTAAGCAATAAGATCTACTCTTAGTCGTGTCTAATTAGAATCATTTAAACCGTTATTCGATAACATTAATTAAGCAAAGCTCTTACTTAGCCTGTGTTCTAGATTCTAGCAGCCCTTAAGGTAACCTTCGTAACGAGATATTTATATTTTAATTTGTCCTTAAGAATTAATAAATGCAAAATATTATACGCAACTATCCGACCCACTTATTTTCCTGTAAGCCGTGTTTATCCGATATAAGCTTAAGCTAAAGTTATCATATTCCATTGTAAACAGTCGTATCCGAAATTTGAATTATACCTTTGTAAATATTGCGATTTCTCAACTGTACTATAATATTTTCAGTGTGTTTGAAGAAGATCATTAATAATGCAATCATTTTAAAACATCATATTAAATAAATAATTATATAACGGATTAAAATTAACATTTCTATTCGAACAGAAACATGTTGGTTACGCAATATTCGAAATTACGAAAGTTTCGAAGACAAAGCTTCTTTAGGCACGCTGGGCTCTTTATTTTGTGGTACCTATGGATAAGACTGCGCAAACTTTGGAAAGATTCAAAGACTGCAACATGTTTTCCTTCCTATCCACACAAATTCCAGTTCTTATTATCACTGTGTTAATTGTCATATTCCTATAAACGGTTTTAACGTTTTTTTATGAAATTTTGTACATATACCTACATTCGAAAGAAAATTTGATTTTAACTATTTTTCATGTCATGGGCCAAGACTTTAGTGACTAGCAGAACAACATCTACCAAGTCAGCTAGTAATCATTCATTTGTTTAATTTACGGTAACGTATATCCGCTTTAACTCCTATAAAATATTGAAAAGATTTTCTAAACTTTGCACATTGAGTGCAGTTTTATCCAACTTGAAAGATAGTTGGTATCTAAGACACAATAAAGTACCCCTAGACGACGCCGGGCTGTGCAGGTAGTATCCTATTACTTTTATCAATTACAATATACTTACACTGTGAGCATCTTCCTCTAGTACATGTAACTGGTCTGCATCTCTTCCCATCTCCCTCCATGCCTTGCGGACAAGCACCACATTGCACACCAGTGGCCGTGTTCCGACATTCCACGCCTAGTATGGAATATTTGTTCACACTCAAACTTTTATCTAACTAGACTTTAAAGAAACGCTTTTAAATCGTCAAAATAAATAAACAAAAGAAGTATTTACCAAGCCATTAGCATTATTTTGATAAAAAATATAGCGAAATTAGCTTTATTAAAGAAGAATACATGTAAATGTCTATTGGAATTTATTTGAGAAAGTCTGTGTAAATGAAATTTGTAAAATGTAATTTTACTTCAACAAGGTATCGGTGAATAAAGAATGTTTACTACATACCTATAGACCCAACCAACAAGGATCGACTCTACTTATCTACTACACTCTGATTGTATTGGTATTTAATAAGTAGGCATTTTCTATCAAAGAAAACGAAATTCAATGATTTAACAAAGCTTTTGCTTTTTCTCTTTCAGATACTAACATTATGCTGTGTACATATTTGTAGATTCAATAAGAGTCAGATAATTTTATAAATTCTTACAATTTGTTCCTATCTAAGATCTTCTAGTAAGTGGCAAGGTTCCAAATATTTTCAGGTTTTACATCCAATGTTTTACTTTCGTTCCCATAAAATGAAAACCAAGTTCCAATCTGAATTAAGTACACATAATCCAACAACAAAATCTAATCCCGCGTTGTATAACGCCAATTCAAATAAGCTTTGAAATAATTTAACTTTTGCTTCATTTAACATTCAAACAGAGTTTCTCGTAGTCCCACGAATTAATTAAGAAACATGAAATGTTATTATTTTCCCGCTACCTTTAAAAGGTACTGCCAAGGCCAATCAAGCAACTGGATTCGAACACGTGGGCGACACTAGAAACTCTGTTTCTTATAAATTGTTAGAAAGGGCATAAATAAAACGCGCTTCTGTTACGTAAAATTTAATTAAACCCACACTAGTTGCTTGATTTACCTTAAACATACAATTGAATGAAATGAAATGAGAGCTTAATTAGTAATACGAAGTTGGGTGAATGTTTCATTTCATGCAAATTTGAGGATTTGGAAAAAACAGCAGTTTTTAGAAAGATAATTCATTGAAATCTAGGAGACATACAGATATGGTAATTTATTCTTAAAATTGAAGGCTTAATTTCAGGTTTCACCCTAATTATCTTTAAAAAACCAAAGAGAAATAAGATTTTATTTAACTTTTATATCTGAATGTCTCGTCTTTTGCAAGAAATGAAATTTTCATCCAGAAAACATTACGAGGGGAAAAAGGTTAAGAAGTCACTTCTAAACATAAAAAAACCGATCACGTAGGCTGATCTACTTCTTGGTGATAAAGGTTTAATCCTGGTACAAAATCAGTTTACTAAGAAAAATCCAATGAACATTTTTTATGATTCTTTTCCTTAACGCTTACGCGTGCTTTAATTATAAGTGACCAGCCCACCCTATATTTAATTGGGTTTGGGACGTGATAAACTTAGAAGTTTCTTTTGGGATTTTCCAATTAAAATTATTTGAATTACATTATGAAAATGATTACAACAGCTTTCAGTTTACAGTATCAAAACATTAACAGCTATGGAATGGATATATCAAGAACGTCTATTGTTAGATTTAATCGTAGCTAAGAGCATTCTATTATAAATAACCCATGAGATGCAGTTATTTTAAATGCAATCACACACGAAGATGCTAAGTCTAATAAAAGTAGTTTCTAATGTTAGTGACAAAATAGTTACGAGAAAATGTTAAACTTGAGAAAAATTAAAATAACTAGTAAAATAGAAATCATTCAGCAAAGGGAATTTATCTCAGAATATTCAAAAACAAGCATGTTAAATTATTTGACAAGACTCCAAATTAAGTTAAAGAAGAAGAAAAGATACGGCTTGAGAAGGTACGACGTGTCAAAAATTCTATCGAAATATTTTAATCACTCTACAGGAAAACACACATATGCTATTTGGAAAATCTATCAAAATTAAAGTGAAGAAAATGAATTCATATGTTATGAATGAGTAGTATAACTGGAGCAGGTGAAGATGAAATCAAAAATATAAAATTAAATAAAAAAATTAAGAATGAAATGAATGAAAAATATGAACTAGTAGTTAATATAACCAGGGTAACACGAAGAGCCAGGGTATTGTTCCTTAGAAGCTAGTAAAGACACGGTTAAACACATATTATTATCAAGGGGAAAAGACACTTATAAGAAGCTATCATATTGTATAAAGAAGAAATCGCACAAAATTAAAATGAAGAAATGAATGAAAAATATGAACTAGTAGTTAATATAACCAGGGTAACACGAAGAGCCAGAGCATCGTTCGACAGGAACAGCAGTATTGGCGCGATTACAACACGCGCGCATTTGGTTGCGGAGACCATCTATGAGACCCTTTTGGTCGCCTAACTCTCGGCGTAAGTGCTCTATGGTTTGACGAAGGAGTTTTAATTGGCGGATTACTTCGTCTGAAAAAAATGGCAAAATTAAAGATAACTATCAAATTTCATCAAAAAGAACACAATAATAGAACGAATAGACAAATATGTGCCCCTTAAACACCTCTGTTTTAAGTAAATTAAAAAATGCTCAGAAAATTTTCTTATAAAGGTAAATTTTCGTTTTAAACCCTTAATTAATGAAACAAGAACAAGATAACAATATTTATTCCCTCCAAATTATGTGCTGACTATTCGTTAAATAAATGAAAGATGTTTATTTTAAGCTGGATTTCTAAAATGTTATATTCTTTTAAATGTTGATTGAATTAATTTATCACGCTCGTAATATTTTCACTAGATAAGTATCTGACGCTCCAAAAAAACTACGTCTAGCTGTTTTATTTACAGTGGACTATGCTGGTCAAAAAAAATGTATTCTGTGTGTCTACATTTTTATCGAATGAGATAAAAATGCCTGAACTGAATTAAATCTAAATAAATTAAACTAAGTATGAGTAAATTATGAAAAATACGATGCTTACCATCACAAGATTCAATATCTGTATTAGGAATGTCTCCCCTTTGAGTTGCAGGCGGTGTAGGTGGAGGAAGCGTTGGCAGAATATTAGGATCAATATAATTAGTTCTATAATCATCTCCTTGCATTTCTTCTCTTTTCAATCTTTCTTCTCGTGCTATGAAATCTTTTACTTCCTCTACATCAGAATCTACAGTGACGAGTGTTGGTGGACTAAGCTCATGGTGATCACAGTTTAATGATTTGAGCGCAGCCTTTTCACTGTCGTATACATCGACTGGTGCGTTTTCTTCGTGATACTGTCGAATTAATTATTATACAAAGGTTAATACTTAATTTAAAGATTCTGGAAAATGTTATTGATCTGAATATTTTCAAAAGATTTGTAGGAGTTTTGCTAACCTACAAAATGTACAATGTATAATGTGTACCACAGTGTGCAACTTGTTATTGATATTGACGTATACGCCGAGCGCAATAAATAAGTATGCCTCATAAGTGAGCTTTTCAATTATTAGTACACCTAAACACCTAAAGATTTAAGTTAGGGTACAAAATTAAAGCTCAATATACGTACCAATTTAAACTTCTTATTAGCAAGTAACGTAAGAATATCATGTCGACCAGACATAGGGTGCCAATGTAAGGGCTGGCAGCCAACATAAAGCTTAACTTTTTCGTGTGTCACAACTAGAAGTAATGTCTCTCGAGGATGAGACCCGAGACCCCATGATATTGATTTGAGGTGACCACCATGAAGACTCTCTAAGGATACTGTAAATGATAAAAACAAATTATTGTATTGTCACCGATCCTTGGTAAGTTTGAATTAGAAAAATATGCTCAAGATTGCATGTACCACTATACAACAATAAGCAAAACAAAAGGAATCTATTTCATTTTGCGTTTGTTTGTGAACCCAATAAGCCCTGAAATGATTGATCAAATATGTTAGCTTATTATAATTCCCTTAATGTACCTACAACCAAGACTATTTCTAAACCTCTACACAACAACAATTTTTATTTGATTATCAAGTCATCATTGTTTGCAAAGCATGGAATAAATAAAGATGCGAACAAAGAACTCAATTTCCATCGCTCAGAGACCAATAATCCATCACTCAGTGATCAACATGTCATTCTGAAGCGATTGCCTCTGGGTAATGTGAGATGATTTATTGATAGCCTCTGCTTTTAACATTTATGACTCGTAAAGTGACAAATTAATAACCGCCAGAATACTTTAGCATCTAATATTAAAGATGAATAGACACATTCTACAACTTAGTGTTAGATATCTTATTTCAAAATATATTCTCGTAACAATAGACTTCACTAATTACAAAAGCCTCAAGCTAATTTTGTTTAGTGAAAACAATATTGTAAATTCGTATTTCAATGTGATGAGACTAATGAATTGAAACTTACACATACAGGGTGTATAGAATGCTTGACACTTTCTACAATTTATACAAAATTGTTTTTGTATTCTCATGTTCGTTCATATCCTATTAGATCTTATAAAAAATAATAAACCTTGTAGTAATTTGTCTAGAATATTGGAATTAAAAGACGTCTTTGATTCGTTTTGGAGTCATTTAGAAGTTTTAATTGTCTTTTAAACCACTTTAGTCCTAAAAGACTTTTCATGTTTTTTCTGTGTTATACCTGTACATTAGTGATTACATAACTTATGCAAAAAAATATTTTTTTTTATAAAAAATAAATATACCGGCTGAATTGCGAACCTCCTTTTTTTTGAAGTCGGTTAAAAACGAAAAATATCTAAAACAAGCATTGTTTCAAACAAAATTTTCTATACTCAAGCCTTACCTTTATTACTCTTGCTATTATAGAACAGAGAGAAAGCACTCTCATCAGTAACTTTTCCATGTAAGAGCTCCTCCCTTCGAGCAGCCTTATCGTGAGGTCCTCTCAGAAGGATTGCTACCTCCCTCTCTTCGGAGGCTGATGATGCAGCTATGGCATCGTTGGTAGCATCTGTAAGGTTAAGAAATATCTGTATAGTTGTTGAATTGAAATGTAATAGTATGTGAGCTTGATCGATTAAAAAAGTATGGTTTTCAATGCTTCCGAGTGTATTTAAGTGTTCTAAATGTATTGATTTTATCAAAATTTTTATTTGCCTCAGACTCCGATAAATCCTGTCAAGGTGACCAAATTAAAAACAGTAGCAATTAATTTAGTTCTATTGTGTATAGCTTTTTTTTTACAATTTCAATAATTTATCAATCTACGAACAAGGAAAACCTTTCAATGTAACATTTCCAATCATAGGTCACATCTGTTCCAAATACAATGACTGAAAATAAAGCAAATAGTGCACCAGCGCACAAAAAGGAAGACAAACTTGTGTCGGTGTGTCATCTGCTTCAAGAATAACCGCGTCCGTTTAGCAATATCTCCTTTCAACGTTAAACTTGTGTCAACTGGGATCATCTATTTTAGTAACCTGTAACCCCATGTGTGCTATATTATAACTCTATTTTCAAGCTACTTCAAAAAGGAGGTTTTCAATAAAACTGAATTTTTAGCTATTGCATAGCTTCTATCGCGGGCCTTGAGCGTGGGGACCGAATCGAGAAATTTCGTAACGAAAAAACCTCACGCTCCACACTCCGACGGGCTCGGAGGTGTGGCTTGAAGGCATGCTATGCAATAGCTTTACCGCGGCAGTCCCCGAGTGTCACACGTCTTTTTTTACTGAGAACTTTCAATTGGGTGGATTTTGATGATTAGAATGCTGGCGCATCTCGTGTAAACCCATTTAAATGCCTATTTTTGACAATATGAAGGCGGTTTAGTTTATTGTTAAAAAATATCAATTGAGTCAAATAAATAAAATATGGTGATAATCAGTGATTAAAGGCTACGTTAAAATAGAGTAACACATTTATTCATTGTCAATAGCAGCTGTAATTACTCAGCTATTAAACTGTTATTAATTTGCAAATGATTTCTATTAGTATAGCATTTAATTAATGTTGACCATTTTCTGCCTCATAAATAATTTTATATAATTTATTTAGAGACCAGAGTTACTGACAAGTCATAATTGAAAATCCTTCTTCAGCATAACCACGTATAACTACATAGTATAAAACAAAGTCGCTTTCTCTGTCCCTGTGTATGCTTAAATCTTTAAAACTATGCAACGGATTTTGATTTAAAGATAGAGTACTAATTCAAGAGGAAGGTTTATATGAATGAAGGTATATAAATAATCTTCTAATATTATTTATTAGGTTTTAGACAAAGCGGGCGAAGCCGCGAGCGGAAAGCTAGTTACACATAGAAACCATAAAAAACTTGTTGAAAAATATTCTATTTTTGCGGTTAACTTATCAAAACAATCGAATTAAAACAAGCTTAACAAATAATGATTTGGTAACACCTTATCAAAAACTATCTGAAACAGTTCAGTGGGTTGAAGAACTGTTATCTACACCCGAATTCTATTGCGCTTATCACGTGAACTGTGACATGTATTACTTGTTCTCATAGATTCAAGTTTGTGAATATTGTTATTGTAAATATTTAAAAAGTTGGTCAGTTCTATCAATAATAAAATAGTTCAGTTAACTACCCTGTGTGCTGTTGTTATTACAAGGCATAGAAGAGTGGAGTAGTATAGCGCCCGGCAAGCTTCTTGGCTAAAAAGTAGCGTGGTAGGGAATCTTGCGCATGTAAAAATGTACTAAAACTTGATGCGCAAACTTCCCCCACCATGCTACTTTTTGGCCAAGAAGTTTGCCGGGCGCTATAGATAGCGATTTTAGCAACTATTTAATCACGTGCTTTACGTAAATATATCGAAAGGCAAATCTTACAAAATTACCATATCTATTAATTTTATGACGTTCTTAACTTTTACAAAGCACTCTGTTATACTTAAGCTCAATGTTATTGCAGATAGGATACCTAATATTTAACTTGAAATTACAAGAGATCATATAATAACATCTCCACCTAGCATAATAGATGCTCTCTATCATTATCTCTATTTTGTCTATGTTTAGATTTAATATAAAAACCTAAAAGCCGTACGTAACAGTAAAAACTTGCGACAAACGATATTGAATGAAGCTTGAACGTGATGTGACGATCGTAAAGGTATGTGTACACTCTCGCCAAGCACTTTGCCAATAGTCTTACACATGGCGAACCTAGCGTATACTATTAACGTGAATTAATATTATTGGATTACTATAAGTACACGGTTTAAGAGGGTTATAAATTATTTATAATAATTCGATCAAAACAATTGATAAAAAGTAGTAGGTACTATCTAAATCAAATTTAGTTTAAATATTTGATTAAATTACGTAATTGCATTTTGCAAGACAAAATCTGCCTCTACAAGTTAGAACTAATCCCACGATTTGGCGAATCTCTGCGAGAGTGTAAACCCATGATAACGGTTCCGAGATAAAAACTGCACCTTGTATGGTCTTCATGTGGTTCTAGTTTCTACCCGTTCGTGTAATCGTTTGTACAGCTATACAGATAAACGGTTACATGGGGCTTGATCCACCCATATTTAAATGGCTCGGATGGGTAGATCATTAAAACCGTGAAATAAGATAACGGCTTCATGTGCGTTTTATTACTTGTAAATGTTATATTAATTTAGAATCTCTTATGACAGTATACCCCTTATTAATCTATACTAATATTAAAAAGCTGAAGAGTTTGTTTGTTTGTTTGAAAGCGCTAATCTCAGGAACTACTGGTCCGATTTGAAAAATTCTTTCGGTGTTAGATAGCCCATTTATCGAGGAAGGCTATATATCATCACGCTAAGACCAACAGGAGCGGAACAATGCGGGTGAAACCGCAGAGCACAGCTAGTTTAAGTATAAGTGATGACTTACTAGACCAAATAAAATGAAATAAAATCAACCAACATGTCTAAATTAATATGTATGAGTATCAATGTTAAATTCCTATCTACATCGGATATATTTAATGTTTAGATAACTTGTGTATGGTTATGTCAATTGAAAACAGCAAGCTAGTAAAAGTAAAAACACTGGGGTATTTATTTTTAATTTTAATTCAATTATATTATTGGTAGGTATTCTATCACAGGTTTAAGGACACTAGATACTATAAAATATAATGAAATCACATATTGCTCGACTATATTCATCCTCACCTAATTATTTTCTGTCGAGGTTTATTGAAGATGCAATTGATAAACAATTTTTGACCTTAAAAGCAGATCACACTTTATTTAATCGCAATTCCCGTAACAGGAAAAGGATACTGTTAACTTGAACAAGGCTAGCAGGCGACAATCGTAAGACTATGTGGGATTGAATATTATCATAAATCCGTGGGACTATAACTTGTTGCCTTTTATAGCAACGTGTTGGAGACGCAAATATAGAAGGTATGTGCGGCGCCCCTGTGTTACTAACCGGTAAAGAGCATTTTAAAGTACTCGTTTATTTACGTACGTATACTGATAATTAATTATTTCTGTTTAGGAAAGAAAATTTAAACTACTTATGCATAATTTAAAACATTATCTACTTGAAAACTCAAATACGCTACTGAGAATCTAATTCGAAATGTATTTGGAAACGTCGTCTAAAATATAGCACATTTGGTTTAAACAAAAGCCTTCTGGGTAATAAGAATGTAAAGAGCAACAAACTATATTTTTTATTGTTTCCTTGAAAACTCTTTAAAGTTAAAATTTCATCTAATCCCTATGTCTATCCTATCTGTTAACGATTTCACGACCAAACTTTGATGGTTATAAATTTTTGAAGGTAGTTTGAATTATTAGTAGAAAATACACCCATTTAGTTTCCATAGAGATTTTAGGGGCACAAGGGTAAAAAGAAACACGGGCAATAACTTTCTCTAAATACTTACTTATTATTTAAAATTGAAGGATTTGAACGAGATGATTCGATTCTAATAATAACACGCAGCATCACTTAACACTACTGACCTAATATTTGTAAAACTACCATTAATTAATTCCGCATTAAGACAAAAGAGGTCAGTATTGAGGTGTGAATAGGCATAAATCGATAAGATACGTTAATTCTGTGATATCATATCTGTAACCATATTACGTATTCTTTGCAAAGACTGTCTAGTTCATGTATATCAAATAAATCCTAGTTAGTTCAAAAAGACTGAATGCTCCATGCTTTTACTCTACTCTACAAACCTACTACCTACCTTATACCTACTCTAAAGTCCAAGCCATATCCATACTAGAACTTACTACAATCCTACGTATTATAAAATAATTTGGAAAATCCAAAAGTGCACGCCTCATAATTTTTTTTTTTATAAATATTTATTAATTATTATTTTTATTTATTTAATAACAATTAAACCACATCGAATCAGACCCTGAAAAATGAAAGGGTTCTATTCCTGAGCATACTCAAGCGTAAGAGAAAAAAAAGACTCGATTAGTAAAGTATTTCGGTCGCTATCGTGTTAACAAGAAAAAGGATCCGCACATACAGACACACGGACGTCCAAGACAGAACTTTTTTAAACTGTTTTTTAACTAGTTTAAATAACAAAAATGACATCAAAAATATCATGAACGTTAAAAATAGTGTTTTTTCTTAATATGTGTGTGTATGTATTATCTTACAAGTGCAATGTATGATACATAAAGACATTTTAAGTTTGAAAAATCAGATGTTTTGCGCGAAGTGACAGTAGTACCCACCTCAACGCTTCGCTTATGAGGCGTGCAAATAATCCTTCCCCGGTCAACAAAAACTTTATAGGTAAGAAATTTTTATAAGAAATCAAGAAAAGATCTTAAAACCTTCATATGATTATAGTGCGGTCGTATTTAAGTTTAGGGAACTGCGATGTTGTAAAAAACATGCGAACAAATGTACTTATTTTTGTTTATCTCTAAAATATCTCAACTTTCATCGAACTTGACAAAATTTTATTTAAATGAATTCACTAAGTATAAACTTAAAATAATTACACAACTATAATATTATCATTCCAAATACTAATTATTATTTTATTCTTCGATATTCATTTGCCCCATTTTAAGATGTAGAGGCGCTTTTAAATATCAAAAATAGCCCTAATTTGCACCCAATAAACCACATAAGCCAATAAATAACACCAATCGGAAGGGTTTCGGATGCGTCGACGAATTATATGCATAAATTCCAAGTAAATTCTCAGTTGCCGGCGTGTGGGTGGCAACCGCAATAATTTAAGATTATGATGTCACTCCCTTGAGTACAATGGTACTTATATTGAAATAATAATGCCTATAGGTTACCCCGAGCCATAATATCGTAAAATTTATTCCAAGTAAACGCTGAATGTGATCTGCTAAAATCCCAATCAAAGATCATAATTCATAATCTATACTAATATTATAAAGCTGAAGAGTTTGTTTGTTTGAACGCGCTAATCTCGGGAACTACTGGTCCGATTTGAAAAATTCTTTCGGTGTTAGATAGCTCATTTATCGAGGAAGGCTATAGGCTATATACCATCTCGCTACGACCAACAGGAGAGGAGCCACAGCCCACAGGGGTGAAACCGCGCGGAGCGGCTAGTTTGATTATAAACTAAATTTATCTATGTGTATTTCGGATCTAACCTTAATCGAATACCATAATTAGATACTAAATTCATCTGAAACTGAACAACGTTTTTTAGCAAACTACCCTTGATCAAAGAGAAAAGTTTCATTGCATGAAAAACATTCCTATTTGAAACTTCTGGATCCAAAGTTTTAATTAACATATTTTCGTATGAATTCCCAAATCGAATACGACTGTAAGGATTCTATGCAACGTTATTAAGCATTGATATATTAACCGTAGAATATTTTTCATAAAATTTTGCTCATTATAGTTCGCTTTTATATACAGCTTCAACGTCGATGCCAACTTTCTTTACAAAATGGAGACGTTTTTTCTAAGAAAACTGTTGAAAATGCGAGGTTGGATCTCTAGAATAAAACAATCTAGTAAAATAATATTTCTTATGAAAAAAAGAAGTCGGAAGTAAAACTTCTATGGCAAGATTCAGAGATACCAAAATCGTCGCCTTACCCCATGACGCCATGACGTATTGCCATGACGCGACCTTGAAATTTTACTCTCAACGCGTCTATATAATTTTCACTTCAATGATAAATGCAGATGTAGGTAAGTACTCCTAAAATAATGAAGTATAGTTAAATCTTTTAACAACAACGGATTCGAAACCATAAGTAAATAAGACTACATTAAATTATTTGCTGAAGCACTTGCCGAGACAGGACAGGCCAAAAGAAAGTTCGAGATTCATGTATTCATATTTCTGTTTGCAGATGATACCTCATTAATTTTTAATGTGGATAGGCATGACCCAAATGTTGACGAAGTGAACAGTGCTCTTTTACACATATCTGAATGGTTTACTGCCAATAATTTATTATTAAATGCCAAAAAAACCACTTGTGTTGAATTTTTACTTCCTAATGTAAAAAAGTTGAACAGAGGTATTACCTTGAACGGGGAGGTATTGCATCCTACTGAGTCTACTGTATTTCTAGGGTTAACATTGGACGAGAAACTACAGTGGGGAGCCCATGTCAACACCGCTGCAGGTAAGCTCAGTTCTGCTGCATATGCAGTCCGAAAAATAAGGCATCTCACCGATGAAGATACGGCTAGATTGGTTTATTTCAGCTACTTTCATAGCATTATGTCCTATGGAATTCTACTGTGGGGCAGGGCTGCAGATATAGAAACTATATTTATCTTACAGAAAAGAGCCGTTCGCTCTATATATAATTTACGTGCTCGGGACTCACTAAGAGATCATTTTAAGAATACTGGTATCCTTACTGTACCATCACAGTATATATTTAATAATATTTTGCATGTACACAAAAGCTCTGAATTACACACAAGAGTAGGAGATAGACACGATTATGGCACAAGGAACAGGAATAGAATTGAAATGCCATTTTTCCGATTAGCTAAAGTTAAAAATTCATTTATGGGTCAAGGTATACGCTTATACAATAGAATTCCTCACAATATTAAAGAGTTTAGTAGTTCTAAATTTAAAACTTACATAAAAAATGTACTAGTTCAGAGAGCGTACTACAGTATTCAGGAATATATGGATGATAAAGACCCATGGAGGGTTGTCGCGTAAAAACCACAGGACAGTTCTTTGGCATATTATGTAGTTAGGTAGATATAAGTTACATATTATGTAAATTTATTGACATTATTTTAAAAGAGCAACTATGGAGTTTCTTGCCGATTCTTCTCCATAGATACTGCTTTCCGAATCGGTGGTAATTGTTAAAAATACTATGTAATGACGATTCGAAAGTGCTACTAAATAGTAGTCTAATTGAATAAATGAATGTTTGAGTTTGAGTTTGAGTTTGGAATAAGCAAATTTTGAAACAGAGTGCAGGCTAAGCCGGCTTTATTTGTAGATAGTAAGTACTCAGTAGAAATGCGCTGCTGTAAGCTCACTCTAGAGACATCATTACCGTCTGTATAAGATCTTCAGTAATGGTAGCATCCTTTGGGTAAATTCCGTTGTATTTTCATCTTCATAAACCAGAATTAAAATTTCATCGGTATTATAATGATGGTTTTATATTTAACTAGCTTCCGCCCACGACTTTGTACGTGCATCCCCGTTTTTCCCCGTTCCCGCAAGAATTTCGGGAAATCCTTTCTTAGCGGATGCCTACGTCCTAACATCTACCTGCATGCCAAATTTCAGCCCGATACGTTCAGTGGTTTGGGTTGTGCGTTGATAGATCACTATATCAGTCACCTTTGAGTTTTATATATATATAGATTTCGTATAGGAGAAAGGTTCGACAAGTGATTCTATATGGTATTTATAATAAATAAAAGAATATATATACTTAAATACTTGGCTCTACAAAAAATATACAAGTATGTGAGTGTATATAGTTGAATTTCTAACACAGTTTTATTATTTAACACTTTATTAAATTACAGTAACATTTATGTCAGAAGCTATAGGTAAGTACTACCACAGACTAATAATAATATACTACGGTACTACCCACATTGGGTGCTTTATTACAAGGACTCATGTTTCAAACGTAACGAATAAAGATTTAAAAGACACATTTTAAACCAAAATGTGTTTTCTAAATCCCGTTCTAAATGACATGATTTGTACAAAATTAGGAAACTTCAAAAAGGCTTTTAATAGTGAAACCGCAATTCAAACTAAATGCCCGGTTCAGATTAACCAAAGTAATTGAAAATACATGCTCTGTCCGGTTGTGTTAAAATAATCATTAAACTACGATTGGTATTATAGTTCACTTTGTTAAAACGATCATGTTAAATGTATATTTTGTTTCTTTCTATTATCTATTTGTTTTGTAATAGTTTATCTTTAGTATTGTTGAGAACTCTGATTAGAAATATGCTAAGTATGTTCATAAACTGCAGGATGGTATCGAGAAGGATTCTTAACCAATTTTTTTAAGAAAGATCCTTTAAAAATCCTTGATATTATCTAGTTTCATCAGAACTAGGCCTACATATTGATTGTTGAATAAACTATGCAGATAGATTAAGGACCGCAAAAATTTGTACAAATTTAATTTTTAGTGCAACCAGTATGTAAATCGAAAAAGCTGGCTTTAATAAAGTGCACCATTTTAAGGTCAACATTTTTTAGTTTCTGAGAGACAAATGACACATTTAGTCCTTTATCAACCTTATGATACCACAATACTTCTTTAATTTTTCCTCAATGTTGAATCACAAACATCTCCGTATAAAGCTCGATGCTTGCGCAAACGGATCCAGATAATATGGTCTGTATTGTCCCATGACCTACTGACACTTTGACACATTAATGGACCATTGAAAATCAATCTTTTCATTTTATTGTAAACTGTCCCTTTTGGGAGAGAAATTTTTTTTGTGCTTTAAGTATCATCGTATTATTATCTTGAATTGTTGTTCATTTTAATTTAATTTTGTGCAGTAATTGTGTGAAGTCCGTATGGGGTTAAAATATGAGATAGTTTCTTCTTTTTAACTGATGAATTTTTTTAGGAGTAGCCAAGGCCAAAATCTTTTAATTACTAGGGATGGAAACTATGGACGCATATAACGCATTAGGTACCACTGAACGCAAAGAAGCTTTTAATGTCATAATGAAGTTTGAACACCGTTTGTTTTTTATTTTAATACCTATTACTAATTAATTAATTATTTTTCTTATGAACACAAAATAGGTATTCTATGAAAAATGTTTTCTGAATAATCGTTTTATCATTGGATAAAAACAAATGATTTCATCGACGTAGGTATTTTGTGTCGTTTGCCGTATTGTGATCATTGACTAAAATTGAGTGTTGAAAATGCATTTGCACAGGTCGGTAAAGTTAACTAGGTATCTGACTAGTGAATACATAATACCTGTAGTCTATACAATCACTAATACCCGTAATGATAATATTTTGTATCTATGTAGGTATCTTTGTTTTCCGGGATGTTCCGTTTCAGTTTCAAAATAGCTGACCAGATTCTACAGCGAGCATATATCAGATCTAGGCAAAATGTTTGAAAATATGAAAATATCTTATGAAATAGAGGATGGAAAATTGCCGATATAGCACGATAAGATGTACGCGAGCAAAGGTGCGGCAGAGCAGCTAGTAAATTATTAATTTCACAGTTTTCTTTACTTTTTCCCGTGTAATTATATATACGAAGCTTACTTTCTAGATAAAAGACATTAAGATATTATGATGGGGTTTAATTCTGGCAAGAAAAACAAATACCCTAGAAGAATCAATAGAATAGATACCTAAATGAAACCGCACTTAATTAACAATGTTAACTATATGAATCATAACAAAGGTATTATTTGTTATTTTCCTGGACTAAATATATTTAATTACGTGATACAGTTACTGAGATATAACAGTTACAAATATTATTATTTTCTCTACAAGGCAACGGACTACTTACCACATATCGGAAATAAAAAAAATAGTAAAGAAACTCGTATTTACAATATACTATACTAAACTTACTAAATATTTACCGAACATTCATGATTCAATCCATTATCCATGTAGAGACGACATTTTCATATTATTATCTTGATAAACTTTAATTATGTCAGAAAAACGCTTCCTGTGCATCTCTCGTTAATTATTATTTTGTCCGGTGTTCTATTTTACATTCGTATTTTGTTTCCCGCCAACCGCCGCTCACTAATGACTCCGCAAATAGTTAGAACCATATATTCAGGGCTTAGGTATTTTCATTCAACGTATATTTATTGCTTTTATCACAGACTAATAATAATATACTACGTATACAACTTTTATTTAGTTTTTATTCGTCTTTCGAATAAAATTAGGACTGTGTTCTTTGTTTTGTTTTTTACTAAATAGCTGCCTACCTCCGATCACATTTTGAAGTAGAAGAAAATTTAAACTTTTCTTTAAGTCATTAATCACTCATTTACATGGGCGTAGCCACGGTGGGGCAGGGTGGGGCACTTGCCCCACCCTGGCTCTGACCTGGAAGGTACCTAACCAAATCTAAAAAACGTAAACCAAACCAGGTAAGGTACCTAACCAAATCTAAAAAACGTGAACCAAATCTAAAATCTAAGTACTGACTACAAAACTTAATATCCGTTAAAAAATTCTCACTCGAAAGTTGTCAGGCGACACAAAAAAAATGCGATATAAACAAAAAGCTTGCGCTTCTATGTTACATGATTTGAACCACTTTTGGTGCCAGAAAAAGTAGTGTAGTACTGTAACCCCATTTAAAGCTGTTTTTATTTAGCCAAATTCGCACTAAATTTCCCATCCAATTTCACTTTTGTTTTAGGATAAGTTACTGACCATAAAAGCACAAAATGCTGACAGATCCAGGTGGAGCTACGCTCGCAATCTTACATTATCGTTTTTGGCCGATATCTCGGAAACTATCGATTTTAAGGCAAAAAATATTGGGAATTTTTTGTAGGTAGTAAAATTTTACATCTTTTATACCTTGTAAACTTTTTGTAAAACTTTCCGTTTACGATTTATGGCCTATTTAATGAGCCGGTTAATCATCTTTGGCAAGTAACTCTTTAAATATTGTATTAATCAATGAAATGCATAGGCATTAATATAATATTATACATATGCATTATCCATTTATTAAGATTACTTTATTTGAAACTTTTTTTTCTAATGATTTTTGAGTTATTTAACGTTTGGCGATAAATAGTAAATTTCAAGATACCTATGTATGTTTCGTATATGTCACGGCTAAAGGTAGGTGAGAACATAAACTTAAGATTAGCCGGCTAAACTTAGGTTTATTTTCGACGAGGTGTTAATGTTAGTTTGTTCTATCTTTAGCCGGCTAAACTTAAGTGTAACCGCAGGCCCGTTTCGTACAACTAAATAATATTGAGTAGTTATTTTATATTCGGATGCAAGAATACAATTAAGGAAAATATTTCAAAAAAATGTATTAAAAATTTTCTATACTTAAGTAAAAAAAAAATCTAAAATTTTGCCGTTTCGGAAACGGTGAAAATCCACTTGCATTGGAAATTTCTCCTTCGTTTTTATTACATCCGTAAAAAAACTTTTGGCTTGCCACGTCACCCGCCGAGCGGCGGCATTTCTACATTATACGTGGAACAACTCAAAAAATATGGGCACTAGAAAAAAAATTTCAAACGTAACTTGTAGAGAATAAAGTGACCTAAAAACTATGTACATACATGCATTTTATTCATTAATCCAATATTTTAACGATCAACCGGTTCATCAAATAGGCCATAAACCGTAAATAGTAAGTTTTACAAAAAAATTTACATGGTATAAAATACACGAAATTTTACTTTCTACAAAAAAATCTAAGCAACTTTTTCCCTAAAGTGGATAGTTTTCGAGATATCGGTCAAAAACTATAAGATTGCGAGCAAAGCTCCACCAGATCTGTCTGCATTTTGTGTTTTTATGGTCAATAAGTGACCATTAACATAAAACAAACATGAAACCGGAAGTGCAAGGTTTTGCTTTATTCACTGAGTTATTTAAAATGGTTTATTTTTCTATTTTCATAGACCTATATTTTATGGTAAAAACGAATCATATTATTGTATGTTAAACAGATAAACTATATTATAATATAGGGATGAATTTGCAACATAAACGGCTGTAGGTATCTTTTGTTTGTTTAGATTTATTCATTATTATTTCAGTTTGATACCGCCACGCGTTCTTGAAAAAAAAAGATATTTTTAGACAGACAGACAGACGCACAACAAAGTCTGCCCGACGGTTTGTCTGTCAACACACTTTTTCTCAGGAATGCGTAGAGTTATCAAGCTGAAATTTATATCGAATACTCAAGTCTACGGTCTCTTAAAACTGTGAAAAATCAAACTTATAAGCCAACGCAATCATCTTTTACAGCCATTTTATGCTGCAAATTATCGCAAATTTCGACATTCGCAAGGGAATCAAAACCGACATTGTACTTCCCGTGAACACAGAATCTTGAAATTTGGTTAAAAGCAATGTCTTATAGGACGGATAAAGGAAAAATTGCTAAAACATACATTTTAGAGTTACAACATAATAAAAAGTAGGTTTGTTCGGAGCCCTCAGTGCGCGACTCCGACTCGCACTTGGCCGGTTTTTTTTTGCCCCACCCTGTGCCCATGGCTAGCTACGCCCATGCTCATTTATGAAAAATGGGGTCCATAAATTTAAGACCTAAATTTCAGCGACATACAAGCGAAGCTATATTCTCATTAAGTTCGGTTATAAGAAATTTCTACTTAAAAACGATTATTTTTCGTCAGAAGCTAGGTATAATACAAAAAAAATAAAACAATAATTGAAAAGTTTATGTACCTTCATCCAAGGTTAATGCTTGTGATAGTGTGAATCCTGTTACGAGCAATAAGGCTAGGGCGCGGGTGGCCCGAGAAGCCATATTTCCTGCAAATGTAAAGAAGTGTTAATTTAAATCAATGCTTTATAAATTATATTAAATATTTTAATCCAATCAAATAAAATTTAAACTTAACTTGGATTATGTACAAAAATATATAGATACATTTACGCGAAACGTAAAATTTTATACAAGTCTGTTTTTTTATAATTTAAAATAAGCGGGTAAGGAAACTTATTCTAAATTCGAATATTTTTTTTTTTGTATTGTTAATTTTATTATTTTTAATAAGTTAAGGTGCGATACAAAATTTGAGTTTTTAAAAATATGGTAGGTACCTACTTAATTTTCCGTCGCTGCTAAACGAATTTATCGACAATATCGTATTCACTTATATTAAATAAAATACACGGCACTTTCGCGCACCAGATTTCATTTATCGATTTCTGCAAATAATATTTGCACTGAGTGCGCGTACGCAGGAAGCTTACGCGCAAACTCGACTGAGCAATGAGCTTTATGCCACAAACATTATTAAGTTGAGTCATGCTCAAATATCGGCAATGTATAATGTGTAGCATCACCTTTATGACTCTATACTCTATGGTATTTTTAATAATAGCAATTCAGCACGAGATAAAAATAAATATCTTGTCTATACCTTTGTTTGAGAAGAGTGACTTGTCTGCAATCGTAAATGTCATATTTAGTGGAAAAGTAGTGAATTTGAGTGCAAATTAATTGAAATGGCTGAAAATAGGGAAGAAATTCTTGCAAATTTTCAGGTAACGGGCTTACTGATAAGAAATAATGTTTGAAAATAATTAACTGTGAAATATTGCAAGAAAAGACCAGGTTATGTGAAAATGAAAACAGTGACTGTTAAAACTCCTTTATCTCTTTGTATCTTTGTTATAGAATTTTTAGGAATTGTTATTTATATTAGTATTTGTTAATTAAATGTATAGTTATTCAATTTTCACGAGTGCTTGTTGCAATAAGGTGCACACTGCTTGTTTCTGTAACAATGAAATCTTCGTCCTTTGTGATGGGTTTCCTATTTACGCCTTATTTTTTAAACACATCTCATTTTTTTTAATAACTTCGGCCTCGAAATTGATAGATTATATAGCATTTTTAATCTTTTTTAATTAAATTGTTCCAAAAGATCTCTTAGTAATGATTTTCATTATTTCTTCTTTGTAGAGCATTACCAATGTGGAAGATGTTGCTGAAGCAATATTTCATTTAGAAGAATCAAATTGGGATCTACTGGTATGTGATTTGAATAACACACATCTAGGTTAAGTTATTATTAATTAATATTTTTATGTAAAGAAGAATTTAATGACAAAGAATTGTGATTCATATTCAAGTAATTTTATCTTGAGATAATTAATAGTTGTAGGTATTTGTATAAATACCTGTTTGATCAATTATGGCTAGCATAAATTATGCTTTATTTAGCTATTTGTATTATAAATATACAAACTCCTTAAATGTAAATTATTTTTGCAGTCGGCAATAAATAGAGTAATGCCACAGGATGGCAACTCAACAACTCAGTCCAATAGCACGCATGATGTGGAGATGATTGACGATGACATATCTGTGATAACTCCAAAAAATCACCCACCAGGTAAAATATAGATTAAAAATTAAATTTATTATACAAATGTATGTTTGTTGAACAAAGTTGTATTCTCATTTGTTTGAATAAAATCGATAGTATGGGAGCTTTTAATATAAAAATATATAAAAGAGGAACTAGAAGACACAAATTGTGTGCTCATTATTTTAAAACATCTAATCTATATAATACAGTCAGATGTACAATACAAAGTGTAAATTATACAATTCATATTATTAAATAAATATTCCTTTATTCTTTTAATCTTTTTCTAGATCGGGAAGATGTTAATCAAGCATCGACGTCCGCACTAGGCAACAGTTATTCAGATTTAGTTGAACTACAAGTTAGCTGTAATAATAAGATACATGAGATCAAAATGTCGGGTTCTGCTACAGTCAGTAAGTATTATTTATAACTAGCTTCCGCCAGCGGCATTGCCCGCGTGGTGTTTTGATAAAAGGTAGCCTATGTTCTTTCTCAGGGTCTAAAGTTTGTCTGTGCCAAATTTCATCCAAATTGGTCCAGTAGTTTATGCATGAAAACCATACATACATATCTATACTAATATTATAAAGAGGAATGGTTTGTATGTATGGTTGTCACGCATAAACTACTGAACCGATTATAATGAAATTTAGCACACATATAGAGGGCAACTTGGATTAACACGTAGGATAGGTTTTATCCCGGAAATCCCACGGGAACGGGAACTATGGGGGTTTTCCTTTGTAAACATGGGCGAAAAGCTAGTCTTATATATTTCTATCTGTTAGTACCACAATTTGTTAAAATTGTCTATAAACTGCTACAAATTATTCATGTTACGTGTTTTAGGTGATCTCAAAAAGAGAATGGAAGCATTATTCGGCATACCAGTTTGCCAGCAACAAATATCAGGGCTCGGCGGATCAAAGGCGACGTCCAGCGCTCTACTGTCGAGTTTAGGGCTTGCGCGTAATGCTGTGCTGCGGTTAAAGGCTGCTGATAGAGTAATGGCTGATGATGAGTGAGTATATAGTTTATTATCGACGGTGTTTTGTTTTCAAGTGGGTTGATAATGGTAAAATGGTCTTTAGGATGTATATGTATGTCGCAGTCATCTGGTTGAATGCGCGTTCATTGAATGACGACATTAAAACGAACTTCACTAAACGTCCCACTAGAGAGCATAGCCGTAGTATTGTAACAGAGCGGATAAAACACTTGGCATAATGTTGAATGACGACAGAATTTACTTTTCCAAATGTCTATAAGAAGTCGGAGACAATGGAATTTAATAATATTTTAGTATATCCTGTGTTTTGTTCATTTAAGTTAGCATTTAAGTTTTAACCATTACATGTTATAAATAATAATACTAATTTTTTTTTTAGCCATAAATTGGATATGACCACATGTCTTTAGGTATAAATAATACTATGTTAAGATTTATTCTTACTAATTTTTAATTAAAATACCAGGGTAGCAGAAAGACTGACCACTACATACACGTTACGAGTGAAACACGACGACAGAGAGTACACACTAAAGTACCCGGGCACGAAAACAGTTCAAGACGTTAAGAATGATTTGTTCTCGTTAACGGACATACCTGTACGGCATCAGGTTAGTGAAACATTTTCTCATTATTTTCTAACTGGAAAATAAAACCACTTTTATTTTCCAGTTGCGAGGTGACGGCGAGTTATAAAAATTACTCCACAGTAATTTTTATTGGTAACATTTGATGATGACGATTGTAATCGACGTTTAGCAATTGTGTAGTTCTAACACAAAACGAAAAAAAAAAAATTATTTTATGCTCGCCGTTACAAGGTTACGTTGTTGAATTTTGATGAATTGTCAAATGTTCCCTATTGAAATGCCTCCACTTTAATGATACATTAAAATGTTTTATAAGTTCGCAGAATTGTTCTTTCACTTGAACTGACTTGTATCCAGGCATAACGTTTATTACAATATGACAAAATATGTTATTATTCCTTATAACAGCAAACAACATTTATCCCTAGATACAAAACTTTCACCTATTTTTTTTAACTTTTAGGTATGGACAGGTTGGCCCAATGTTACTGGGCTAGATGATACAGTGTTAGCAATGGTGGGGCTTGAATTGCCACAACACGACTTATTCGTGAAACGAGCACCGAGCAAGCAGAAGGAATACAAGAGAGTGAGTAACATGATTTCATCAGCATCATTCCCCAATAAATAAGCAATAAGTTTTTTTTTTTTTAATTTGAACCAGTAGTTCCGAAACAAACTGTTTTGTTTATGTGTCGATAAAATATATCTGTGGTTCAGTTTTGACAGTTGATACAGCACAATATTGCATACTGAGAGTAAGAGCGTATACGCACTATGCGGGTAGCCGCATTGCGGGTAGCCGTCCGGCTGACCGCAAGCACAATTATGTGCGTAATATTCATTTCTATGCGCACTGTGCGGTCTGCGGTAGCCGCATCGCAGTGCGCATAGAAATGAATATTACGTACATAATTGTGTTTGCGGTCAGCCGGACGGCTACCCGCAATGCGGCTACCCGCATAGTGCGTATACGCTCTAAGAGTTTCAATACACATATATTTAATTCTTATGTATTTTTTTGCAGATAATAGTGGACAGTTCGGATAGTGAAAATAGTTCTGTGGAGGAAATAGAAGACGGAGATTCTTTCCCCACCGAAGACGATATGTTTGTTGATGTGCCATCAGAAAGATTACAGCCGTTAAGTAAGTATTTTTATTAATTTATTTCTTCATCAAGCTTGTGTTCAAATGTTGTTCAAAATTTATTTTGGAGAATTCAAAATTCCAAGTAATAACATAAATTATTTTGTTGAATTTGATATTTTTTGTTTTATGGCATTCAAATGCTATTTACTTGCAATTAAAAATTAATTGACTTTTTGAATTGACTGACGACGCGGTTGGCGCAGTGGTAAAGTAACTGCCTACTGAGCCGACGGTCCCGGGTTTGATACCCGGTCAGGGCAAATATTTGTGTGATGAACTCAATTATTTGTTCTTGGGTCTGGGTGTTATCTATATATATATGTATTTATTAAATATTATATTTATCGTCGCCTAGTACCCACAACACAAGCCTTAATTGAGCTTACTGTACGGGACTAGGTCGATTTGTGTAATAATAATTTATTTATTTAATTTATCCCACCAGTGTCAGACCACGTGGAGGACGAAGCGCTAGGTTGTATCGAGTTTGCGCAGCGTTTCCGCACGCGGTACGGACCAAATACACCCAACTTTTTTGAAGGGACCCTGCAAGATGCCATCAAGGAGTCCTGCTTGAAGCCCGCTAAAGAGGTAGTTATTACATTACTATAATAAAGCTGAAGCTGAGTTTGTTTGTTTGTTTGAACGCGCTAATCTCGGGAACTACTGGTCCGATTTGAAAAAATTGTTAGATTTATCGAGGCTTTATACTTTATAGCTATATATCATCTCGCTGAGACCAACAGGAGCAGAGCACTGCGGGTAAAACCGCGGAGCACAGCTCGTATGTAATATTTTATTGTTAATCATCTCAAGCATCCTGCATTACTACTTTATGCATTCGACAGTTCACCCGTATACAAACAAACATTTGGGTCGAGTCAGCTGAACTATTATAACTGTGAAAATGGAAAGTAAACATTTTTAAATAGCAATTGTGTTATACATTGAAGTTGACGTGAGCGCAAGCTGGTTGTAATTTTTTTTTAATATTTTTTTAATGTTTGCAGAGAAAACTCCTCGGCGTATACCTCCACCACGAACAGTCAGTGCTGTCAAATGTATTTTGTGCCCAACTGCTCGGCTGTGAGACAGTACTACAGACACTAGCCGCTAACTTTGTTGTGTACGGCTGGGATCTGACGCACCCGGATAATATGAACTTGTAAGTTTTTTGTGTATTTATTCAAAGGACCCAGTTCACTACTTGCCAATTATATATTATGGCCTTGATAGCCTATTTTTATTATTATTTTTTTTTTTTTTGGTAATATCGTATACATTTTTATCATATTAACTAACTCGTAAGCTTATTCAACATTATAAATAGTAAAATCGGCTGTTAGTTGTGCTGTGATTTGCAAAAAATTTATTTATTTATTTATTTATTTATGATGCACCAACAGTAACTCAATTTGTAACATTATATAAATAATCGTACATAAAGTCTTAATCTAAATTGGCTACTAATTATAGGTACATACAGCATTACTTCAGAATTGGATTGAATTTAATATTTAATCTAAATAATTATACACAGAAAAAAAATGTTAGATGTAGAGCAATGTGAAAACAATATTGTCAAAAATAATTGTCGGAATTCAATAACATTTTTACAGTCATTCAATAAGAGATTTTGAGGATTAACGATTTAAATTTCGTTAATGATTGACCGAAGATGTCTATGTCTCCCGAGATACTCGTGAGCTTATTATACTCGTGGGAGAGTCTCACTATGGGTGAATTTTTGCCAAGATTTGTCCTATATGAAGGCGCACTCAGGAGGGAACGGGGTTGACGGGGGAGTCTAGACGGTACATTGATACAGAGCCTACTAAGTAATGCTGGACAGTCGAGACCGTTCAACAATTTGTATAAGAACGAAAGATCAGCTATAGTGCGACGCGATTCGAGAGATGTCATGCTAAAGTGTTTAAGCCTGCCTTCATAAGAGCTTATGGATCTTGCGATACCAGCTCGGTAAGCAAGATGGCGTACAAGTCTCCTCTGAATATTTTCAATTCTATTTTTGTGAATCTGATAACAGGGGTTCCAAACTATACTGCAATACTCCAAACGAGTGCGCACGAAGCTATTATAAAGAAGTAGAGCAGTAGAGGTGTTTTTAAATTCCTTTGAACAACGCAGAATAAATCCAAGAGAACGGTACGCCGCTGCGATGACAACATCATAATGTTCTATAAAACGTAGCTTACAATCCAAGTGCACTCCCAGATCGCGAATCGTAGACACTTCCATTAGCATGTTACCCTTAATGTGATATTTGGAGAGTATTCTATTTTGGGAACGAGTAAAAAAATTTATTAAATAGTATTAAAAAATATTGAAAACAATTTTAATGAAGTGTTTTTATTATATTAATTGTTGAATGTAAAAGAAATAAATTTCAAATAATTTCCATGTGCATCTTGATATTTGTCAATACTTCTGTTACATACATATAAAAAATTATAGACTAAAGATAAATAAATGGTAACTTACCCAAATTCTATTCATACAGCTGCTTACACAATATTTTTATATTATAAATGGTGTATTCTCCCCACCAGACTATTAACATCAGTAACAAACTCCCTCGGGCCAGTGGCCAGCAGAACGATTCGCAGCATCCCCATAGACCGGCTCCCAGCTCTGCTTATTATTATGAGGGTGCGGTCTAATACGGAGATATATTCAGTAATCAATGGTGAGTTCCATGTTTTTATTGAATTCAATTTAACATCACGTTTTATACCTTAACTTATTTTTCCAAGGCATAAACTAAGCTTTTTTAAAGTTTTTCAAAGAAGGAATGATGTCATGGTATATCTATATCTATAATCTATAATAATATTATAAAGCTGAAGAGTTTGTTTGTTTGTTTGTTTGAACGCACTAATCTCGGGAACTACTGATCCGATTTGAAAAATTCTTTCGGTGTTAGATAGCCCATTTATCGAGAAAGGTTATAGGCTATATTTCATCACGCTACGGGCAACAGGAGTGGAGCCACGGGGGTGAAACCGCGCGGAGCAGCTAGTATTATATAAAACTCAAAGGTGACAGATATAGTGATCAACACACAGCCCAAACCACTGGACGTATCGGGCTGAAATTTGGCATGCAGGTAGATGTATGCATGCATGACGTAGGCATCCGCTAAGAAAAGATTTCCCGAAATTCTTGCGGGAACGGGGAAAAACGGGGATGCACGTACAAAGTCGTGGGCGGAAGCTAGTATATTTATATAATCAAAGAAAATTAATTGAGACCCTTCTGATGCTTTGGGAATGCCGATTTGTAAATAAAATAAGTTTTTTTTTGTTATTGAAGTTAGCTTTGTATTGACAGTTTGGGTCGAATGTTTATTATTTATTAACTATAACTAAAAATAAAATTAATTAAATCTCCATATCATATCTCCAGTCCACTCCTATCAATAATAATATGTATATATTAATTGTATGGTGGAAATAAATAAAGCTTATTAAAATTAAAAAAAAAATCATATCTCCAGGCAACGTAGGCGTATCCGAACTGGTGGGCGGTCTAGTAGAAGCGCTCGAACGCTTCGCCTCGCAACGCGACGAGGACGTGAAGCTCGAGCGCGAGCGGCTCGCGAGGCAACGCGTCAAGTGGGAACAGGACGAGGCGTATCAGAGGAGTTTGGAGGCTGATAGGTGAACACACATCTATACATATAATAAAATGTTTAAAAGAATATTCTTCCTCATGCGGTGTTTCCAAATGGTTACGATTTAGGGTCCTTCAAGAAAAGAGCGTACTCCTACCTTAAAGGCCGGCAACGCACTGACAATGTCCCCGGCATTGCTGGTGCCTATAGGCGACGCAGTGCACTTAACATCAAGTGACGCGTCTGCTCTGTTGCCTCCTCTTATATAAAAAAAAAGAATACTTGGGGAGTGATCTACAGATACCGAAGCCACAAATACAGTTTTCAAAATTTTTGTCTGTTTGTATGTATGTATGACCGGGCTAATCTCAAAAAGTACTGCATGGATTTACTTCAAATT
The DNA here is from genome assembly GCF_061535395.1 of Colias eurytheme. NCBI lineage: Eukaryota > Metazoa > Arthropoda > Insecta > Lepidoptera > Pieridae > Colias > Colias eurytheme. The sequence continues at coordinate 3,268,825 of NC_142995.1, read as the reverse complement.
TGGTACAGAAATAGCTCGAGACCTGAGGAGGGACATAGGATAGGTTTTATCCCGGAAATCCCACGGGAACGGGTACTATGCGGGTTTTTCTTGGACTGCGCGGACGAAGCCGCGGGCGGAAAGCTAGTATACATATATACGTACATACTGAGTAATTTGATAGATCACACAAATAAACACAATACAATCATATGTGACGACATACAAACTGCATGAACAGAGATAGACAAGCTTACTAATCATGCTCACTGTTGCATGCGCACGTGTTTACACGCGTGAATATGTTTTACATACACACACATGGGTAATTATTCGCTAACGCGTAACGCTATATGAGGCACACGCGTAAATAAAGAAGCATTTCTTCTTATATATACGCATGCACACATGCACGCACGTGAACATACATAAATGCGTTCTAAACTCAGAATCAGAACACACGCTACGTACATACGCACACCAAAAAAGATCGCGCGCTGTACATGTATAAAAATTTACCTTTAAATCAAAATTGAATATGGCATGTTTTTAGCAAAGGAAATTGTTGGAATTACTTTTTAAATTAATTTAATAATAATAATTCAAATTACAGGGCAAAAGAAGAGTTTAAGAAACAACAAGAGTTTGAAAGGAATCAAGAAATAGAAAGGGCAGAGTCAGAAAGATTAATGGAAGAAGCAAAGAAAGAGGTAAGAAGGTTATTTTGAATTTAAAATATTTTGAAAAACAATTTTTTTTTTTATTTTCCAATATAATTTTTCATCTGATGTTCTTTTTTTAACCCCATAATATGTGCACCTTTTTATATAAAACTAGATTTCCGTCCGCGGCTTCGTCCGCGTTTCAAAGGACCCGCATAGTTCCCGTTCCCGTGGGATTTCCGGGATAAAACCTATCCTATGTGTTAATCCAAGTTACCCTCTTTATGTGTGCTAAATTTCATTGTAATCGGTTCAGTAGTTTTTACGTGAAAGAGTAACAAACATCCATACATCCATACAAACTTTCGCCTTTATAATAGTATATTAAGAAAGATATCGTTGATCATCATAATATGTGCACCTTTTTACATAAAATATCGTCGATCATCATAATATACACATATGCATAGCATCGCATCGCTGTGCCGGTTGGAGTGGGTGTTAGGTTTTTTCGTTACGGAATTTTTACATTCGGTCGCCGCGCTCAAAGTCTGAGATAAAAGCTATACAATAGCTTAAAAAAAACCATTTTACTTATAATATCATGTATGTTACAGGCGTTACGTGCAGGTGCCCAAGCGCGGGTGCCGGCGGAGCCGAGCGGCTGCGAAGGGGAAGTGAGCCGCATCCGCGTGCGCCTGCCGCCGCCGCACCACGAGTGCCTCGAGCGGCGCTTCCACGCGACCGACACGCTCGCGGTACGTGCCGATATAACCATAGAGATCTAGAGAGATGCCAATCGCTTGCGCTTAGTACGAAACCGTGTCTCATTACAAATTTACGCACACAACTGCAGTAAACAAAATCAAAATAATACTTCGCGTTGTGTGAGTGTCATCACACAAAAATATGAGAGCGACTATTCGTTCGCACACTAGATTGTAAGTGACGTACGTATACAGCACGACTACAGCTTGTTCTTTTTTTGGGCATATTGCTGCGACACCGGCCCCGCCCCCTAACCATATCTCCCTTTAGTTTCTGTGATCTGTGGATATAACTGACTAGCTGTGCCTCACGGTTTTGCCCGCATTGCTCCACTCCTGTTGATCTTGAATTTAAAAATTTCTGATTACGAATTCTCGACATATTACATAATGCCGAGCTTTTGTAAACGGCGAAATAATACAATTTGCCTGCGACATTGACATGACATCATGTTCACAATAATCACTAACATTGCACTGTTAAAGGTTTTATTTATTAATGTTTATTTTTTATTTTCAGGCTTTATTAGATTTCCTAGCGTCAAAAGGTTACCCACAAGAGAATTACAAGGTCATCTCTAGCTGGCCTAGAAGAGACGTAAGTATTTTAAATATTTATTACACACCCAAAAAAATAATTTATAAAATTCTGTCTCCCAAATTCACTAGCCCTAGTGGTATTTTGACCAATGAAAAAAAAAATTTAACTCTTATAGTCTTTCGATTTTCGAATTTTTTACTTATTTTTTTTTTAATCTCAACATACTACTTAGTACTTACCTAAGCTTAATAAGATATTCTTATGTTCTTATTTTGTTTAATTCCAGCTCACAACCGAATCTCATAGCAGTACGTTAAAAGCGCTAAAGCTGTATCCACAAGAGACGATCGTGCTCGAGGAGCGGTGAAGTGTGCACGCGCCCTTACAACTACCCACCATTTGTCATACGGTTTTATACTTTACGCCTTACCTCGAATACATTTGCAAGTAGATTTTCTACGTTATACCAAAAACATAGAGCTGTCTCGCTCTTGCATACGACAATCGTAAGGTGCGAGGGAGATGAAAGATTTCTGTCTGGTGTTTTGTAAGCAATTTGTATTTTGATTTGTTTTGGATTTGGAAGCAATGGTTAAAGTATAAGAAAATATTGTTCACGTACTTCTTGTATCAATCATACAATAGTCTAATCTTGGCAATGTATTATAATGTTTGAAGTTACTTTTATTTAAAAACCGGTACAAATAATATAGAATCGACAAAAAAGATAGCGATGTTTCACACAATTCTCATTGTCCTTATAATCAACTTCTTTTCAAAAAAGAATTGAAAGGGAACGTAGACAGATATACAGATTAACTTTGATTTAACAGCAAATTTCTTATTATTGGCGTAGTTCGATTAAGTTTATTTTTTACAATAATTGTATGATTTCGTTTACAAAAATATAACCTAATGACATATTATTAAATTGGCTTTATAGAACTTTAGGCTTACTTTGGGATTCATTTCCTCTCTGTAAATAGACTTGGTGTATTTAAATTTATTTAGGTTTTAATTCGCTTTGAAAATAGTATTTATTTGTATTATTTTTATATATTTTAAATCTATTTTCTTGATTGCAATTTTCATTGAATAAATAACTCTTGATTCTGTAAATACTTGAATTAAAAAATGAAAAGGATGTTTCGAAATAATATCATAAAAATATTATTAAATCAAGTCGAGTGAGTGAAGATCAATTCAACATTCAATAATTCCTGTAAATTTTCGTCACAACTCTCCATAAACATGTGGAGAGATGTGTTTTAAAAGGTTTTGTCCAATATTTTAAAAGGACCCTATTTATTAATTTTTGTATACAATTAAAGTTTAAACATTGCAAATGCTATCTTTGCTTCACGCATGCGCAGTTATACACCAATATTACCTGTTTAAAACCGTATGACGTCACTAATTCCAATAGGTATGGCGATACGCGATGAAGCTGCATGACAAATATATTTAACAGCTATATATATAGTAACAATGAATAAAAGTAATACTATCATGCATGCATGAAAGCTAATTTGTCAAGCAGCATGATCGTGTATGGTCTGTGTAATGTTTGAGCAGTAAGTCGGTTCCTGGTCAAACCTGTATGTTCATAAATATTTGTATTGTCTATTGAATTGCGAGATATTACAATTCTTAATTTGTATTTGTATAAATTGCATTACGTTAATTAAAGATAAAATAAGACACATTTTTGTATTATTTGATAAACTTTATTGCATACTTTTTCGTACGTGAACGTGATAACAATTATTTTCTACTAAATTTCTACAATATTTTTTTATAGTGCATCTTAAAACTAAAGCCTAAATTCAAAAACCCGCGGTTGCGTAGTTTTGAACGCTAGTATTTCACAAAATAATATGACAATAGACAACATCATGCCCACAGATAAAACAATAAGTGCCATAGAGAATTCGTGAATATTAACAGAAAAGGCTGTGGTATCTGGAGTCCGAATACACGACGGTTTTGGTTCGTCCCAGAGAGATTTAAGTCTGCTCATCACGCCAGTTTCAAACATTTTTCGTATTCTATAAATAAAAAATAAATAATCTTGTTATCGTTGGCAAATAAAATGAAATTAAAAAGAGACGTCTAACGACTGTCTCAAATAAATTTTATTAATGATTTAAAAAGAAGTACTACTCTACTAAATTAATGAATATACCCTCCTAAACTAAACCAATTTATATTTCTTTAAACCTCAATCTCACCCATAAGCCACATGTTCTTTATACGGCGAGTGTTTCTGCAGTATAGCGCTCATTTTCTGCGGTGGTATCATATAAACCTCTTGAGCTTCGCATATTTCCGACTCTGTGAACGTCCAACGCATAGTAGGGTATGCAATAATAGTGTCCACGTGGAAAGCGAACCCGCCGGCCTTAACTAGTCTCATTCCCTTTAAGGGTTGGTAGAAGTTATTTTCATAGCGAGTAACCACTTTTTTCCGGTATAGAGCTCTTGCTACTGGGTCCGTTGTGCGCTACAAATAACGAAGGAATCGTATAATGATACGGTCTACGGACAGATTGTATGAAAGATAGCAAAATGAGAGAATGTACTTTATTGTTTCATACTTTAACAATTCGGTTGAAAGCAAGGTAAAGAGGATGATCTGTCCAACATCTTATGTACAACCCGACATTTTTTGAAGAAGCATACAAAATTGTACGTACCTACCTGTTTTATAGTTAAATTTACTGTAGTTATTTTATCTTCTATACAGACCTATATCCATACTAATATTATAAATGCGAAGTAACTCTGTCTGTCTGTCTGTTACTCAGTCACGCCTAAACTACAGAACCAATTTTCATGAAATTTGGTATGGAGATATTTTGATACCCGAGAAGGGACATAGGTTACTTTTTATCCCGGGAAAATGACGTAATCCCGGAAATCCCACGGGAACGGGAACTATGCGGGTTTTTCTTTGACTGCGCGGGCGGAAACCTAGTAATGCTATATTTATACAAACCTTAAAATAATCTTTATTATAGATAACATCTTCCACTCCAACCTTTAGATTACTTTCAAACAAGTCAGTTAGAGTTCGAATAGTTTTGGGCGACTCTCTCAGCAAAGTGGACACAATCATTGCATTGTAGTATTGATACAACGTTAGAGTGAAAACGAAAGTAATGAAAATGATTATTTTTATAGTTGCAGACCGCCTGTGAATTGTCATACCTGAAATATTAAATGCCCACAAGGATTATATGTACTTTAAAATTGTCCACAACTATGAAATCTCTAGTATTTAGGTATTTAAATAAATTTTCATGGAGATTAAAAAAAAAATAATCATAAAATATACTTTTAAGTATTAACAGGATAAACTTACCTTGCTGACCCAAAGCGCTGAACATGAACAAAATAGCAAGCGACGGAGATGAATCCTGCTCATCTCCTGAGATTTGAAGCATATTGAGTTTTAACATGGCTAAAAGAAATCCTGCGATTACTAGCAACAGTGCGATCGTACAATACCAAACTGTACTAGCAAGTGGCCTTGTGTAGATTGCGTAGAGTCCACCAGGGTACTTCGGGTGACGAAAAATGAAACATATTCTAAAAAAATATAGGTAAAGTAGGTATAAGTTTTTAGTGTCGACTGTCTTTATAAGTTGTTTGCCTAACTTTTCAAAAATGAAATGGTATAAATATTTATAGCTAATTTGCTGCAGTCATTGATTTTGCAGGTTAAGGAAAAGAAAAGAATAACTTACCAAATACTAACTTACCAGAACATGAGAATAGATACAAATATAATTAATAGGTACTACGCAGAATAAGTGGCAATGTGAATTTCGTTCATCAAAATCAGATTTCAAATTTACCTAGCACCCCACGTCTCAACGGCGTAATCAACAGCTTCAGCTCTGTCTTTCCTGAAAAATACAGACGATCCTCCGAAGTCAGATTCTTTCCTTTGAAGAACACCGACCAACCCATCAAAACTACCATTACGTAAGTAGCCCCATGATGTTGTGCGTTGTAGTTTATATCTAAAAAACAATATTCAGAGGATGCAAAAGACAAGGCAGAAATTGATAAAAAAATATTTTATGGTAGGTAATAAAATTAATTTATAACTAAGACTTAATTAATCAGGCTAGTACTTACGTGAAATTATACATATCCCGAAGATACATCATTAGCGTATAGAACTTCAATTTATGTACTGAATCTATTTGAAACTTCTTCCGTTGATTAAGAAAATGTTCAAAGGTTTCATTTACTATGGGTTCTGGGTAAACAGCAGTTAATCTTATATTGATACCAGTCAATGACTTATTTCGCTTAGCTGATAAATATAATTTCGAATCCCATTGTCCGACATTATTGATTATGAGACTACCTTGTTGGTAAAACCCCGTGTTGTAAATTTCATATATTTTATAACAAGTATCAACGTTCGTTAAGAGATAAAAATCGGAGTCAAATTCGATTGGATATTTGTTTAGTGTGTTGGTAGTTGATGAAATATTATTTGCTTTTAAAATCCACGTTAATGGAGGCTTAAAAGGCTTCTCAATTACATCAAAACTATTTTCCCAATTAACGCAACCAGTATCCAAAATGATACCAATTTTCGAACGGCCAACCCAATTCAATGTGGTCAATGATGTGATATTATTGATCACATATGAATTCGTAATACGAATATTCTTTGCCATGAAAATTTTTTGCACATTTAAAATATATTTTACATCATAGCAATGAAATATAACGCTACTAAGTATATTTTTGAATTTTAGAATATCAATGACGACGTAAAAGTCGGCTATGGTCATGATGGTTAAAATATTTAAAATATCCATGGTGTACAAGAAATCAAACCCACAACTGACTAGAAAATGTTATATTTCAGAAAAGCAAAGATAATTGTGACAATAAAATTACATGGGTTTTAAGTAATTACTGTCAGTAACTCATTGCATATGGACAACAATAATGTGATAACAGGGACAATTTAACAAAACACAATGAATTTTTAAAACGCATAAGTAGAAAATATATCTTGAAAAGGGAATTCTGCTTTGTCAGGAAGCAATAAATCTGACAAATAGCACACTGTTCCTGCTGTGCCCTCATACAAACTTTCAGGGTTATCTGGTAATCTGGCATCTCTTAGGAATTCTTCCTTATTCATAAACTCTGCAAATAATTTTGCTCTTTGTAAATACTTCTGGTCACCTGTCAGTCTATAAAGGAGTAAAAAGACATATCCATTGCCAGCTACTCCATGACAAATACCTGGGCCTTTTCTGAGCAGACCCTTGTGCCAGACAACTTCCCCTGCCTTAATACATGAATCAAGATATTTTTGATCCTTAAATGTAATAAAAGCCTTGGCAACAAGATATATTGTGCCAGGAGCTCCATGACACCAATGAACTAGCTTATGATCAGAAAGTTCAACTTCTTCCATACAACATGGCCAGTTTCCTTCTGGAGTCTGTAAAGCTACCATAAAATCAATTGTGGCTCTTATATCTTGTGCTGCTGACTTATTGTGCTCTAGATAACCAGGAACAGACAATAGCATTTGCAATATAAAGCTTATTCCATGTGCTGCCCCAAGGTACTCAGTGTTATAATAGTGATACATCAACGGACAAGGGCTTCTATGGCTCCTAGCATAATCCCTTCCAGATGCAACCATTATATCGCATAACTTGTAAAGTTGTTCTTTAGAAAGTACCCCCATTTGAAGTTCGCGACTCAACCACAAAGCACCAGCCAGGTATCCAGCACGGCCAACAAAAAACTCATCCCCTCCACACTTGAGGAATTTCGGATTTAAATAGTAATTGTAAAGAGATTGATACATTTTAAGTGTTTCAACAAACTGTTTGTCACCTATTTCCTTTTTCACAACAGTTGCCAATGCGTAAGTACCGGCGTCGCCAAGTAAAAACGAAGTTTTATCGCCAGCTGATGTTTCAAGTGCTGGATTCAAATAATCTTGGCTTTTCTCAATAAAATACGCCTTTTTATCAGACAGTAAGGGGTTTTTGGATAGATAATAAAACATAAATGAGATGCCGGTAACTCCAACATATAATCCACCGTCGACGTTTCTACGTGATGGTTGCAGTCTCTTTGTTATTATACCGATATGTTCGTCGATAGAATTAATAACATCATCTTTATTCACATTAAATTCCGTCACTGGTTGAATATCTACATACGGATTTGGAAAGAAACGTACCATTTTTAAGCCAAACGAAGATGTTGCAGAGAGCAACACACGTACGATTCGCGTTGAAAACGCTCGTTGCAAAAGCCTATGCATGCAAATAAAAATAAAACAAAGGTAGTTCGAGTTTTTACATAAATTTATGAAGATTTACAACAAATTTTACTCCGCTTACAAAGCATCTGCGTTTATTTGTTTTTATTTCCCTTGTCCAGTCTCCTCATGTCATTGTTGTCATCTGAGGTTGTCATCAAGTTGTCATCAACATTGGCAGTCAACGTTGACAATTGACATTATTACAGTTCTTTTCTTGACATAATGTAAGGGTTGTCCTGTTGTCCTGCTGATTAAAACTAATTATCGTATATCTGTGGTAAATTTAAAACGATTACATAGCTGAATGATTATATTCGATTTGAATATTAAAGTAAATTATTAAAATGGGAGCTTGTTTTTTAAACAACTGTGTTATTTATATTACCATACATTAATCAATTTTAAAGCGTGTAGTTATGGCATTTGTTTGTTACTTAGTAACTGTATAATAACGTTAGGTATTGAGTGGACCAAAACTGCCTTTTATACGAATTTATTTTCTTGAAATAAAATCTGTTTCAAATGGGGCCAATCGAATTGCTATATGCTTTTTAGATATTGTCATTTATTTATAAATATATATAAACTAATGCCAATCACGTATAATCGTGGAAATGTAAGTTTCGGTAATACTAGAATGGTCTGAATTTACGTAAGAGAATAATAATTTTATCATTGTATAGGTAAGAAAGAGTGCATTTAGAACTAGAGGAAAGTCTGCTCATTCTTTTGATGTAAGTGGTCCAAGAGCTGAGCAGTCTGGAGATGGTGAGGGACGCGCATTTTTACAAATTAAACCTGCTATAGCAGATCCTCGAGCAACGTTACAAAGGTCTAATACAACATTTACGGGGTAATGTTTCAACAATTAAGTGCACTTCGATTTATAAGAAAACGACGATACACCAAGTAAATGTATATCTTATAGCAATTATGTAATATTTATAGAACAAAATACTGTTGTTTTATTTTTTATTTCAACATTTTGTTCGTATTTTAGTGCCCTATTTTTTTATTTCTCTGTGGAATAGTTGATAATGTAATCAATGTAGATCGAAGATACAAAAATATGTTTCGTTGTATTATGTATAAACGGATTTTTTACAGTAACACGTATGTAGGAAGGAATGAAAGCAAAGATGACGTTATTAATCTTCAAGCCGTTGGTGAAGGAAAGGTTCAGCTTTCTCGAACTCCACAGGAAAAAGATCGTTTACCTGATAGAATAAGCCTTGATAGGTAAGCGGCACTTAAAATATAATACGTGGACTTAAATTTAATAAGAAAATGCCTGTTATGAATAACTAATCAACTCCGCAGAAGAGGATTATCGTCAATACCACACATAGTAGGGGAGCCTGGATTGAGGTTATTGTCACTGCAGCACAATTTAATCAATAGTTTAACGGGCCTGACGCCACTCGATCTAGGAAAACTTGTATTTTTAGATGTCTATGACAATCAAATAGATAAAATTACCTCGTTGGAAAGGCTCTTTAGCCTTAGGGTACTCTTAATGGGAAAGAATAGGTACGTAGGTAGTACCTAGTATGTTTTTCGAATTTATTTTAATGTAACTAATACGTAAATTCTGCGGTTTTACTATTTCAGAATAAAGCGAATAGAAGGTCTAACAAATCTGATAAAATTAGAAGTTTTAGATTTGCATGGAAACAGAATTACAAAAGTCAGTGGGCTATCAAATCTTACTGAACTAAAAGTTCTAAACTTAGCTGGAAACCAAATAAAGTTTATAGGTCAAAATGATTTTCAAGGTTTATTATCACTTAGGGAATTGAATCTTAAAAGAAATCGTATAAGAAAATTGCTCGGATTTCAAAACACGCCAAAAATACAAAAGTTATATTTGGGTAACAATGACTTACAAAGGTGACTATAATTTTTCGTTATTATATTTAAAATTATGAAATATTTAGATAAAGTAAATGTTGATATGATCTTACAGTGTAGAAGATGTTTCCTCGCTCGCTGAAGCTATAACATTAATAGAAGTATCCTTAGATGGTAATCCCGTGGCGTTAGGAGGAGACTGCACGCCTTTTTTAGTATCCTACCTTCCAAATCTAACAACATTGACGAACATGCATGTTACCGAACAAGTAAGAAATCATTTCTCAATAATTTTGTATTTACCGTTTAAATATGATTTACGGTCCATATAATAGCCAATTTTCTAAAAGGTTCGAAACGCTGCTATGGCTTGGCGTAGTAATAAAGAAGCTGCCCATGCAGCATATTGCGCATTGAGTGGATCAGCTCAACAAGCTGCTCGAAGAGATCAAATTATTAACAACGCAAGGACCAACTGGGAACTGTTGAGGTATTTTGAAGTTAAAGTATTTAGAAAATACATTCTACAGGTGTAGAATTTGTTCTATTTATTGGTGTTTTTACAGGACCGAAAACAAATGTTTTCTCAGTCCTACAAGTTCAACAAAAAATGTAGATGTGGTCAAAGATTTCGAAGAAGTGTCGATGTCAGATACTCAAAATGGAACTGCCCAAACTGCTGAAACTTCAGTTATGCCCGACGTAATAGCATGTGCACAGCCTATAGACAATTCTTCTGGTAGAAATGAACAAATCACCTTGACCACAGACTCTCTGGATAATGATTCAAAAGTTAAATCTCCCGCCGCGGGTACCAAATTTCAAAGAAGCAATACTGCACGTAAGCCTTCTGAAAGGCGGGTAAATTTTTCTGATCGTAGTGCCTCTCAAGACACAGATGCATCCAATAGCAGTGATTTGCGACTTCCACCAATTTTGCTACCGATAATATCATCGTTAGAAAGCGTTAAGCTAGCAGATAGCACTGAACCTATTCTAAAAAGATGGGAAAGTATTTCTAGTGTTGAACCTGTGGCTGATTCATCATTCAGTTCATTACCGTCCTCGTCAAGCGACAGTGAAGAAGAAACAAATAAAAGAAGATTCCGTCGAACACCAACAGTTCTGAGAAAACGAGAAAATTTTACGTCTATGCGGTCAAAATCAGTGTGCGACCCAGAAAGTCGTCGAGCAAAATCAAGTAATAAAAATGTAGACACTGAAAATGCAAGCAACATTTCAAGTAGTTCCCATGTAGGATCAGTAGTGACTTCCTCTACTTCTGGGAGTGAACAAAATAGTAAAATACTTAAAAGGCAAGGATCACTTAACGCAAAGATTAATAACAGAAACATTAGAAGTGCAACCATTTCGCGTCGAAATGAAAGGGCTTCGTCAGCTCAGAGAGCTTCTACTGCTAGAGCTAAAAGTGGTAAAAGTCTCGCAAGTCTAAAATCGTCGGAGCCAGTTCCAAAGCCCGTGCCTATAACAAAAGATAGAGAGCAGGGTGTAGACTATTTAGTGGAAGTGAATGAAGGAGTCGTCAGCGCATGGGGTGCAGGCGCCGTACGTCGCCTTGCACGTGAATGGGATTGGGAGAAAGCACGCTCTGTTACAAAAGCTGCTTTTCACTATGTGCACTTCAATGCAGTTGTTCAATCTCTACCAGAGTTAAAAGCTAAGTATGTTCTTCGTTTGAATACATATGATTGTTATTTAAATAAAACCATTTATATATTGTACCTTTTATGATTTAATACTTTCGACAGATTCCCAAATGTTTCCCACATATCAGTACGTGCTACTGGTCTTCAATATTTAGGCCAATTACATTCGTTAGCAGAATTACGCGGCTTGGGTAGTCTAACAGTTCTGCCAGAAGGAAATCCTATATGTATGAAAACTTGGCGTGAATATGCCATCTACAGACTAGCTCATTGGGGTCTTAAAGAAATAAACGATGAAATGGTATGATAAACTTATATTGTTTCTCCCTTTATAGTTTTTTTTATTATTATCTATTATTACTTCAACTTTCTTTCTGCTCTACTATTTTTCATAGATCACTGAGGATGAAATAAAGTCAGCAAATGAAACTTATAACGGTTTGAGTGACATAGTCCTCCGAGCCTTACCTGATGCACCCCTACAACCGCTGCTATCACGACTTGGTAAGAGTGGAAATAGCTCTGTCAGTGCCAAAGCTTGGCTACGTGCAGCAGACCCTGCTTTACGAGATGTAATCGCAAAAGAAGCTCTTCAATATAAGAAAGGGAGTGTATCACAGGTAACAATTTATTTCAAACTGATGAATCGAAACGAATTTATATGTTGATATTAATTATTGTCCTTAATAATATGAATGTCGCAACTCGGTATTTACTTCCCACATGTTAGAATCTACTATTGCTAAGTAGCATAAATAGCATATTTACTAAGTAGAAATTTAATATTTTAGGAAGACATGAGCTGGCGTGTTCGTGGACGTGGTCAATTATCAACTGCGATAGAATTAGCGTGTGGAGCGGCTCAACGATTGCGACTTCTTGAGCTACAATGGCCAATCATATTTGTGGACATGATAGAAGATATATTGAATGATTTCGCTGATATGGACTCACACGTAAAAGAACAGATGAAAGCACTAGCAGATTCTTTGCAATAACAAAACAGTTTATACTTTATAATATGATAGCAAATATTTAGCCAAAGGTAACAGTGCCAGTAACGCAAGTAGAATCCCGCTAACTGTTATCATGAACTGATGAAATTTCTCACATAGTTGCTCAACATAGCTAGATATACATACAGATTACATAGGAAATGATGCCATTTATAATTTTATAGAAAATTGTTTAATATTTTAATAGATTGTTAAGCATGTATATTAAAGTTAAATAAATAGTTCGAAAATATATTGTATGTTTTATTCACCTACTGGAATATAATCACTACTTTAAATTCAATGACAAAGGGACGTAAAGCTAATATGCTGATTATAGTCGAGCCAATTTAATAGGCAACATTTGACGTCTATCAATTTTATCTTCGAAGAGAGGTAACCTGCTTAAAAACATCGATTAAAGTAAATTAATCGATACGGACTTGAAACATTTGTCAATCGAACTTGAAACACATGTCAATTTTAAAATTCATCAGGCGAATCCCTGTCCCAGTGATATACTTTCTTTCGTAAATTTAAGGAGCAAAATAAGACAATTATAATACATAATTAAAAAAACACAACGCATTTATTAATTTATGATGATTTTTATTCACAAGTAATCAATGCATTCGATTCTAGATGTCAGATTTCGATTTTTAGAGAAACGTCTCTGGTATTTAAAAATAAAAAAGGTTTATTGACACAAAATTGTAGCGACGTCAGTTCTTTAAATCAGAAATTGTTTAATATGTTTAGAATAGTTTATCAGTAAAATCAAATCTTAAAATTACTTGTATCGGTCATTATTTTTATAAATATGTAATCGTAATTCAAAAAAAGTTAAGCAAATGTGCAGTTCTAACAAAACGAAATATCATGTTATTCTATGTCGTCGTTACTAGGTTACGTTGTTGAATTTTGTTGAACTGTCAAATGTTGCCTATTAAAATGGCTCTACTATACCTACATTGGCCCATTGAGCTATTATTACTAAGATTTGGCCAATGTATATAATTAAAAACTTTGCAATGTATGTTAAAAATAATACGTAAACTTATCTCGTTTTTTAATTTGTATGCTACTTTCGGTTCGCCCGTGGTATAGGATATTAAAATATATATCCAACGGCGAAAGAAGTTTAAAATTGGTCCAATAGTTCCTAAAATAAGCGCGTACACGCGAACAAAGAAACAAATTCTTCAGCTTTATGTTATATTAGTAAAGACAAGTAATAATTTAAAGACTTAAAGTACAGTATTAAAGCAATACAATATTGTTTATGAAATGTAAGAATGTCTCAACATCAATAAGAGAATCGAACGTAAAGAATGGCTCCATAGTCCATTTTATAATCTTTTAGTTCGAAAGAAAGGCCAAGGATTTCTCTCATTGCGCATTAACACATTCGTGCAAATAGCGAGGGGAACAACAAACTTTCCTGTGTAAACAATGGTGTAAACAGTGCCCCGCAGCCGCTATTCGCCCTGATATACGCGTATTCAAAGTAGCGGTCCAATTTAAAGAGCGGTTGGTCCACTGTCGGACAATGGGCTCGGACGTTAAAAAGAGATGACTAATATGTGAACAGTGGCTGGTTTACACGTATTAAGTTGATAAGTAGTTAACTAAATTTTTAGTGATTAATAGCATGTTAACCACAGATATTAACACACAATTGAGTAGCAATTTACAAGTTAAAATTTAGTTGACAAATTTTATCTATTTTTCTTGTGATTTTTCAATTCAATCTGCAAGAAAACTTCCGCAAGAAATGTCCGATCTTGTGTCCGACAGTCTGTCTGACAGTAGCTTGCAAGTCTAATTCCGCGTTTCCACCTGCAAGTAGACTTGCAAGCTGCTGGTCGGACATTTCTTGCGCAAATTTTCTTGCAAATGGAAACGCGGCCTTAGAGCGTTTTCACATTATCCGATCCGATATCGGATATCGGAAGCCGATAGCCGATATCCGATATCGGAGGGAAATAAAATGTATGAAATATGTGCCTGTCTTTCACATTGTCCGATCCGATATCGGATATCGGAGCCGACACCGATATTCCCAGTGGCTATCGGACGATAATGTTCAGTGTTGCCAACTCAATTTTCGAAAAGGCAGTATACCAACAGCAAAAAAACAACTAGTTTGTGTATTTTCAGTCTTAGGCGCTCAATCTTTAAAAAAATTCTTTGCTTTTTACCTAAAACCCTTTCTATTAAAAGAAACCTTTTTTTATTAAGTAAACACACATTTAAGTAGTTATAGGCATTTAAAATACGATTTATACGGCAGGTATTTTTATTTGCCGTATTAAAATATACGGCAATTGGCTGAACTGAAGTAAACAAAAATATATTGCGTTCTTAAATTCAAATATCTATCTTCGAAAACATTAGTGTCTATCATCTTTATTTTATCTCATTCTGCCTCGCTCCTCCTCCTACTCGGATGTTGGTTGTGCTGTTTATTGTATTGTTGTCATTGAGTGCTTTGTTTTTAACCGACTTCAAAAAAAGGAGGAGATTTCACACCGATTTTATTTTTATTTTGAATTTACAACAAAGAATAGAAAGTTTGAAAACTCTTAATTCTAAAATAATTGTTTATGAGAATAAAATAATTTATGTATCTTTACTTACAGGAAATTACAACAATCATATTACAAATATATTTGAACGAGTGATAATATTATTTTAGGATATTACAGTGTAATAAGAAAAAGAAAAGAAAATGTGAACAAAGATTGTATTACTTAATAAATTTATCATAGGTACTACATGAACTTTTATAATTATATGTAGTGAAAAAATGACTAAATGACGTCTTGCTAAAAATACATTTAATAGATTTTGAAAGGTATTTACTAATATGTATTACTAAAACTATTAACTAATACTAGGTTGTAGTAGGTATTGATATAAATTTATTTAATTTATAATGTGTTAACATATTAGTATACTAGCGGTCCGCCCCGGCTTCGCCCGTGGTACATACATATTTACGTTTTCTCTACATAAGAACCATCCTCGTACTTCAAGGAATATAATAGAAAAGAATTATCGAAATCGGTTCAGCCGTTCACACGTGATGCCGTGACAACGCGAAACGGGTGCGGACCCGCCGCCTTTTTATAGCACCCGCCGCGAAGCGCGTCGAACGCGGCAACTGATACACAAAAATAATCCTTATGGCATGTAATTCACGCGCGATGACTTATAGCGTATTTCATGTATAACTTTGGTGTTTCTACACCGATTTACATGATTCTTTTACTATAACCTGCCCAGGAGTATGAAGAATAATTGTGCCAAATTTCGTTAAAACCCGTCGTGTAGTTTTTGTTTCTATAACGAATATACAGACAGACAGACAGACAGACAGACAGACAAAAATTTTACTGATTGCATTTTTGGCATCAGTAGCGATCCCTTATCACCCTTTCATAGTTTTTTTTTAAATATATTTCATGTACAGAATTGGCCTCTCTACAGATTTATTATAAGTATAGATTATGTTATACAAATGACCGATATCAAAACTATTTTGTAAATAGCACATCTAAATAATATGCAGTAATTTGTGATATCAAATCTTTTTTTACATTTTACTTTTCTTTTTTGAAGTTGTTTTTCTTTATCGTAGTTATTTTTAATGTACATGTACAACTGTGATTTATAACATTTGATTTTTTTTTAATTATATCTTTTTTTACCAACTGGCAATTTAGTTTAGTTTTCTCTAAAAATTTCTGGCAACACTCATGATGATATCGGAACGATTTTATCGGACAATGTGAAAGGGCAAATTGTATCCGATATCGGATATCGGCTATCGGCGTCCGATATCCGATATCGGATCGGATAATGTGAAAACGCTCTTAGGATTCTTCTGTTAAGTTGGTGGGCGGGGCTTGTAGCTTTTTTGCTCTTTTTTGCTAGACTCTCTATAATTTTAGTATGGCAAACAATTAACAAAGTCATGTTTGTCATTGTCAATCCAATGTCAGGTGCGAAATTGTCAAGCTTGAAGCTTCCTTCCTTCACTTTCATCTTTCAAAATACCTACCCTACCTAGGGCCTATTTATTAAAATATTTTTATTGTAATTTGAAGAATTAACAACTATTTTAATTTGACTATCGACTGTAGTATTATATCCAGCGGTGTTTTGTATAGATCATCAGGTACGAAATAAGGCATATAATGGATGACACAGAAAGCACCACTACATCGGCTGACGAGAACACTGGTAACTTATGCGATAATCCCACGAGAGATACTCTAGCTGAAGGCTTACTTGGTGTTTTAAAACCTAAAGTTGACCAACTCGACGACAGAGTTAGAGCTACAAGGTTACTACACAAAAATATCTTTTACATTGATCATTCCTGTTATAGCAAGCATTAGAAAATATCAATTGTTTCTATGATCTCATTATTGATTTTATGTAAAGTATAAAAGTCCTTTCTTATTAATTTTTTAATTTAATGGTCCATATAATATATTTTCATGACAAAAACAATAATATAAAGGCAAACTCCATTCTATTTCCTAAATGATAATTTTGTTTGCAGGATATGTCAATTAGAACTTAAACAACGGATAGATTCATTAAATGAAGAATTGCAGAGAGTTCATGAGGCTCTGAACAATCACCCAGATTTAGATCCTTATGTGAAAAAACTAATTGCTTGTAAACATAAAGTTACTGTTGTTCTGAATGTATTACAAGCATCACAGGTAAAAAGTATTTGAATTAAGTGCCATATAATTGAACATAAAAAAGAAAATAATGTTTTTGTTGTACACTTGATTGTAAATTTTTAGTGAGGGAAAGCTCTTATTCAAAGTAATACAAAACAAAAATATTATATTATATTTACTTGCTTAATATGCATCTCTAAAAACAGATTACTATTTCACCTTCAAATTAATCCACTTAATTTTTCCATAAATTGATGTGAAAATGCCATTAACAGTAAAATTTAAGTATTAGATAATAAAGATAACAACTAAATACTGAACAAATAATTTTATTTTCAGGATAGACTGAATGAAATACGACAAATGATAAACAAAGAAAAAACAGTCCGTACAGTGCCCGAGGTTATCACTGAGCCAGAACAGAGTACCAGTAGTGTGGTCACCAGTCAAGGGAGCATAAATTAGCACAATGGAGTCCCCATACCAAAATCATATAAACAAGGATGACTTTGAACATGTTTATGAACCAGCCGAAGACAGCTTCTTACTAATTGACGCATTGGAAAAAGAACTCACATTCTTGAAGCAAATGAAACCTTTGTATTGTCTTGAAGTTGGTTCAGGCAGCGGTGTAGTTATAACAGCTCTGGGCATGGCATTACACAATTCTATATATTTTAGTACAGATATAAATTTCAAAGCTTGTCTCATGTCAAAGAACACAGCATTATATAATAAAGTATTGCTAGAATGTGTGAATATGAGTTTTGCGACATGTTTTCAGGATAAACAGTTTGATGTCGTTATTTTTAATCCTCCTTATGTAGTAACTGATTCAGAGGAATGCATTAGTAATGGTATTGAAGCCAGCTGGGCTGGTGGCCTAAAGGGCAGAGAAGTCACCGATAAATTGCTGGATATGATACCAAAGATATTGAGCGACAATGGTGTATTTTATCTCCTGCTGATTGAAGAAAACATTCCAGAAGAAGTTATACAAATCATGTCTAATAAAGGTTATAAATCAGAACTTGTTATCAAGAGGCAAGTAAAAAATGAGAACCAATTAGTGTTAAAATTTAATAGATAAGATTGATTGTAAAATATAATTTTTTATTTATAAAAATGTAAAATAAAATATATGTATATGCTTAAGGAATTAATAAATATTGATTATTGATTCAAGTTTTTCTTAACAGCAGCTCCAAACATTTTAGCACCTTCCAAGTTTTCAGAAAACCCTGGGATTGTTTCACAATCTTTCAGCCATCTCATAATATTAGGATAATCTGACATATCCCAACCCACTTCCTGTAATAAAAAAAATATGCTTAATTCAAAATTCCAATATTGTAAAAAAATTTAATTGATTATTAAGTGAATCAATCGTGTCAAGAGTGAATCGAATCAAATCGAAATCGAAATCAAATCAAAAGTGATTATTAAGTGCAATCATTAAAATTGTAATATGTGATTAAAAACAAATTAAAGTAAATTACAGCATTGTGTAACATTATTTAATAGTTAATAATTATCTAATAGTCAATTTCAAATTAAAATTCGTGAAAATATCTTACCACCATAGTAGTAATAGATGCAAGGATAGCGGTATCTGCAATTGTTACGTTATCACCAGCCACCCACTTGCTCTGACTCAAATATTGTTCTAAAAATACCATTTGCGAATTCAAATCGTCCTTTAAGGATTGTTGGATTTCCTTAACTCCTTGGAATAGAATAGGATACTGTAAAAATGGAATATTGTAGATAATTATTATAAAAACAATTTTCTAGAATTATTAATTTAAGTATTGATATTTATAATTATTATGTATATTTCTACGTACATTTATAGCTCTCATACGTGGATACAACATTGTAGAATCATAATAAAGTCTTTGATTGACGATCGCCCGGCGTTTTAGGTCCTTTGGGTAAAATTCATCCTTTCCATATTTCTCAGCTAAATAGCAGGCAATAGCTTTACTTTCCCATAGCACGAAACCATCTTCGTCAACAATTGTAGGCACGCAGTGTTGAGGATTAATTTTTATAAAACTTTCACCAAGTTGTTCCTTTTTCATTAAATCAACAATTATTATTTCAACCGGTATACCGATGTTTTTTATTGCTAAAAGTGCTGCTCTAGAAGGAGCACTTAAAGGATAATGATAAAGTTTAAGAGACATTGTAATAAAATAAAGAATTTATTTTAAAAGAATACTACACCACTACTGTCTACTACACTAACACTTCACGAAATTTGTTAGACGTGCGCAGCGATATATTATTACTTGCTCTGTGGCGGCGATAGAAGCGGTAGAAAAAAAATGTATTGCCCAATGCCCAAACAGGTAAGGGTAGTAGGGAGGTAGTAGGTATCTGTTGAATCTTAAGGCCCTGCGCAGACGACAGACTATCCGTGACGCACTTTTTAGTCTGTGAAAATATAACCTATGAAATTATATGCAGTAACGCACACGACGCGCAAAAAGTCCGGCACACAAAAAATCCGTGTAATTCGGGCAGACCGCACCGCGCTGCGGCGCGCCGCTCCGCACAAAAAGTGTGTGAAAAGAATTGAACGTTTGCTTCAACGCGCGCTAACGCAGACTACGGCTAACGGCGCACACTTTAGTCGGCAATCTGCATTTGCTAGGGGTGGACGTAACGACGAAGATGTGCGTCGTGTGCGTTGAGTCTGTGAAAAATCCGCGACCGACTTTTTGCGCGCCATGCAGACTTTTTGTGCGCCGCAGACTCGATCGCACAAAAAGTGTGCCGTCTGCGCAGGGCCTTATTGCTAATTTTACACGATTTTACATCATGTTTAAATACCGGTTCGAACAAAGCTGTTTGGTTGAACTTGGCTCCAACGTTTTTTTTTTGCCCGTAGATTGCAATAATTTTATTATTATTAATACTTAGTATCTAGGTATCTACGTAATGCCATGAAAATACGCATAAGCAAAACAAAATACGCATACGCAAAAGAAAAACCTAAAGAAGTATAAATTTATTTTTATTAATTTAGTAAGGGCTAAACACAGGTTTTAAATATATTTATTAATAAATGTAGTTGGCATGCCAAAGAAAGCCTACAAAATGGGCACATCTGACATCATTGCAATTTGCATTCCTATCAATTATTTGACTTAAATATAAATAAAGTCTATAATCTATATTGTACATAATACTATATCATCGTACGAACGTACAGTCGTATTCTAATCCCAATTTAATTATACGAGCATTTTTCTCTGCCCGTATAATTTTCAAGCATCAGGAAAGTGGAAACTGGATAGTGGATACCCAGGCCAATAGCTCAGTCTTCTTGTCAGAAAAAAAATAATTAAAAAGTCAAAACATACTACAGATAACAGAATTGTGTCAAATTTGATTATTCTTAAGGGTGCTATAACAGATTTTTAACAAAAACCGCTATTTTACGGTACAATTTTAACTCAAAGCACTTACACGTGAGAACAAAGTAATATCTTAATTTAAAGATAATATATTCAGTTCTACGATCATCTTATAAAAATTGTACGACGTCATACAAAATTGTCGCTGAAATACGATTTTCCCAGCACAATGATGGCATAAAATGCAAAAAAATGGGGTCTAAACCGGTACACTTTTAAGAAAATTAAAAGCCTAATCTATCTTCTTACCTATAAATTATTGAGGGATATATAGTCCTTTATAGATTGTGATAATTTTTTTGTATCTAAATCAAAATTTTATTTCAATTATAAGCTAAATTAAAAATACTTGTCGATTTCTTCATACATTTTGCTCTCGCGGGTCGTCAGACCGCGCTCAGAAGCGCTCTTGGAAGGACGGGTGTATCGCTCCTCGTCCCAAAAATAAAAACGAATTAGAAAAAGATTATTGTGCGTATACTGTCGTTTTCGTGATTTGAAATATTTGATACTTTATAAGAGTAAACTGTATAAGTTTCATATTCCAGTTATTTGTAATTTAAAATTATGTTTTAAAAATTATGTTGACTGAGATCCTCTTTTTTTATGGGTTGTTGAACGGATTGGTGGGGTAAAGCAATTTGACAAAACTTAAATCCAAAATGGCGCCGACGAAAATTTGCCATCTTTTCGTCATGGGTGTCATTTTCATGGTTTTTGGGGTAGCTATTAACCAATATGAGGTCAAAAATAAAATCCAAGATGGCGCCGACGAAAATTTTACATCTTTTCGTCATGGGTGTCATTTTCATGGTTTTTGGGGTAGCTATTAACCAATATGAGGTCAAAAATAAAATCCAAGATGGCGCCGACGAAAATTTTACATCTTTCCGTGATGGGTGTCATTTTCATGGTTTTTGGGGTGGATATTACGCAATATGAGGTCAGAACTAAAATCCAAGATGGCGCCGGTGAAAATTTGACATCTTTTCGTCATGGGTGTCATTTTCATGGTTTTTGGGGTAGCTATTAACTAATATGAGGTCAAAACTAAAATCCAAGATGGCGCCGACGAAAATTTTACATCTTTTCGTCATGGGTGTCATTTTCATGGTTTTTGGGGTAGCTATTAACCAATATGAGGTCAAAAATAAAATCCAAGATGGCGCCGACGAAAATTTTACATCTTTTCATCATGGGTGTCATTTTCATGGTTTTTGGGGTAGCTATTAACTAATATGAGGTCAAAACTAAAATCCAAGATGGTGCCGACAAAAATTTTACATCTTTTCGTCATGGGTGTCATTTTCATGGTTTTTGGGGTAGCTATTAACCAATATGAGGTCAAAAATAAAATCCAAGATGGCGCCGACGAAAATTTTACATCTTTCCGTGATGGGTGTCATTTTCATGGTTTTTGGGGTGGATATTACGCAATATGAGGTCAGAACTAAAATCCAAGATGGCGCCGGTGAAAATTTGACATCTTTTCGTCATGGGTGTCATTTTCATGGTTTTTGGGGTAGCTATTAACTAATATGAGGTCAAAAATAAAATCCAAGATGGCGCCGACGAAAATCTTTGTTATTTTATTTTAGTTTACTTCTTTATTATTAAGAAAATTACACCTATGACGAAAAGATGTCAAATTTTCGTCGGCGCCATCTTGAATTTTGGTTTTAACCTCATATTCGTTAATAGCTACCCCAAAAACCATGAAAATGACACCCATCACGAAAAAAGTCAAATTTTCGTCGGCGCCATCTTGGATTTTGGTTTTAACCTCATATTCGTTAATAGCTACCCCAAAAACCATGAAAATGACACCCATCACGAAAAAAGTCAAATTTTCGTCGGCGCCATCTTGGATTTTAGTTTTGACCTCATATTTGTTAAGAGCTACTCCAAAACCTTGAAAATGACACCCATGACGAAAAGATGTAAAATTTTCGTCGGCGCCATCTTGGATTTTAGTTTTGACCTCATATTGGTTAATAGCTACCCCAAAAACTACCCACACTTGCAAATGTGTTTGCTACGTAGGAAAAGTTCAGATTTAAGAGTATCCTAGGTAATGTGTTATGTGACGAATACCTATAATTTATTTCATTCCGACTATTTTTCGGAATAACATACATTTACTAAGAATTGTATACAATGCCGGATTTAATACAGTGCCGGTAACATCATAATATGTATGATAATAATTCTACATTTCTTAAAAAGCTTTGATATTGTATACAATTCATAGATTATTATTCAATGAAATAATGATGTAAAATAGTCACACTTTTTTAAGTTGTTTGAATATACTAACATACTTATTAGGATCGTACCTACTAATAAAAGTAACAAAATGAATTTTTAAAGTTCCTAGTAATCTTCTGGAATCAATTTCAATAAAAATACATAATATCGAAAATTAAAAATAATATCAAGTATGAAGATGGTCTATAAAATGGAATGCGCTATGTTTACGTGAGCGTGATATTGCCGCGAACAAAGTTACGTCGTTAGATACCTAAATTTGAGTAACGCAGATTTGTGACAGCGTCCTTAATGCATCTACAGACGCTCCGATTTGGTTGGTGCCAACCATCCGACCACGACCAAATCGGAAAGTGTGGAGAGCGGTCGGTCCGACATAATTATTATTAATATTGGTTTGACGTGGTCGGATGCGCCAGCAATTCCGACCAAACCAACATCCTATCCGATCCAACCAAATTGGAACGTCTGGAAGCTTTGTTCCGACCAAATCGGCTCATTCCATAGATTAATATAGGTAATTGGCTCATTCACATTCGCAACGCCGCCGGTGTAGGACGTCAACATGAACGCCGAGGGAGTTACGGTCACCGAACGTGACATATTAATAAAATTGCTGGAACTATATAAAGACTTTCCCTGTTTGTGGGACTTAAGTAACAAAGATTACGCAAATAGAGATGCCAGAAATCAAGCGTATTTTATTATGTTAGAAGTATTAAAAAAAATTGACAGTGCGGCTACATTAAAAACCTTAAAAAATAAGTTGTAAGAGCCGCATATGACTGTAATTTTCTCTATTTCTATAGTAGAATTTAGCCCATTCTCTTCGTACTATGGTCAACTGACATATTACTCTATGGTCAACTGACAGCTGGAAGTCCAACCGTCGGACAATCTGTAGCAATGTTGGAATGGTTGCCTTGTCGGTTCCGATATGGTTGGCACCAACCAAATCGGAGCGTCTGTAGATGCTATTATTTGAACAAACCAAGAAGCTTATATCTAATACACTGGAGATTGCACTATGACCATTAACTTGTCACAAGAAAATATAACCTTGAATGACGTCAGTGTTGTTTTTTGTCTCTTTCTGTGGGTGACCACACTGGTTTGTATATTCAGGATTTTTCGAAATAAAAAAAACTAAAAATCATGGTCTATAAATAATAACGACATATATTTTTAACAGTATTTATATTATAACTAGCGGTCCGCCCCGGCTTCGCCCGTGGTACATATGAAAAATAGATGTCGGCCGATTCTCAGACTTACCCGATATGCACAGAAAATTTCATGAGAATCGGTCCACCCGTTTCGGAGGAGTATGCAGACTAACATTGTGACACGAGAATTTTATATATAAGACTAGCGGTCCGCCCCGGCTTCGCCCGTGGTACATATGAAAAATAGATGTTGGCCGGTTCTCAGACTTACCCGATACGCACAGAAAATTTCATGAGAATCGGTCCACCCGTTTCGGAGGAGTATGCAGACTAACATTGTGACACGAGAATTTTATATATAAGAGATAACTATATTACTGGTCAACTTACATGAATAATTATCATCTTTATAGGTACATACCATTTTAATTGGTAGAGAATGATAGTTTTAAATAACGCTTGATAACTTTTGATCTCATACTACGATTTTTTAATTAAAATGAGTGCTACATACATTAAAACATCGTTTTGGTTACTCAAGCTTCAGTCTAAAACTTTTCAATATTCCAAAGGGAGAGTTGCATCGCTAGTGTTGATGTGTGGTAACGATATTACAGTTCTCAGAAATTCGTATGTCTTTCAGGAGCTGTACTTACGGTTACTAATGGTTTCATGGTGGTTAATTATAATATAATTAAAATTACTTTATCAGTTGAGACGCAGTAACAAGAATGTGGTAAATAAAAAGGTATAGCACTTTTCAAAAGGTATTTTTTTTCTGGACCGTAATCCTCAGGCTTAAAATGCAAACTGCATATTCTGGCATGTTGATAAATTTTACCCTTGATAGGCACTATGGACAGCCATTTATTTCTTTTTATTTCATTTTTGGAAAGCTGAAATACGTAAAACAAAAAAATATTAGGTTAAGGGCTGATTTTTCAATCATTGGATAAAACTTATTCGTCGAATAATGTATAAAACTACCATTTTAAAAACGTATTCTAATTGCCCGTATTTGACAGTTTACGTGACATTTTAATAGTATCGTGTAATACTTTATTGGACGAATAAGTTTTATCCAAGCATTGAAAAATCGGCCCTAAAAAGTATAAATTTAAATGTAAAAAAGAACAAACCACAATATGTGAGTGCAATACCGATGTCGTGTGTTGTTTCATTACTAGTATAAAAAATTTTAAAATGGTGTTCTAAATGTTCATCATAATATTGATGTTTTGCATTAAAACAAAACATGTATTATGTGTCGAATAAAACACACAGCGTTGGTGAAGAAAGCTGTCTATGAATCCCATATATCTCTATGAAAAAAGGGTCACCTTACCGAATATCGATGGATCTTTCACCTCACTAGCAAGAGCGCGTCCCTAGTATGTCATCTGTCATCGCCAATTTGACATCACCTTTGAAGCGCTGTCATCTGCCTCTGCCGGCATAGCATCTTCATCAGCAAGCAGTAAACTGCAACGCTGTGTGTTTTATTCGACACATAATACATGTTTTGTTTTAATGCAAAACATCAATATTATGTGTCTTTCTAAAACACACAGCGTTGGTGAAGATGTGTTTGATATCTGCTGGTGAAGAAAGACATACAAACGCTATGTTGAAAATAAATTATCTTGTTAATATTGTAATACCTAAGAGTATTAACAACTTAAATTTCATTCCTTTCAGAATGTTAAATGAACCTCTTGTATTGTAAAATAAAGTTATATTTTAAATTCTAAAAACAATACAAGGGGGTTAAGTAGCAACAACAAAAATTGTTTTTCTTTCATGTAAGAACTAACCATATATCCTCTAAATTTTAAATTATTCTCCTCAGATAATCATAAGCCAATACTAATGAACTAAGTCTTAGAACCTAAGAACTGATTTATTATTTCTCTGTATCTTTGAAACAAATCAAAGTTCAAATAATAAGATAAAAATAACATTTTAAAAATTATAACTCAAAGGAAGATCAATGTCATCAAGGATAAACAATGGAGCCTCTAAGGCTAAATACTACAGTAAATAACATCTGTATATAAAATAACTATAATACCAATGTTAACACAACTGTACCTTGCTTTAAGCATGTTTGTTACACATTGATCATTACTTGGATCTTAAATCAATTACAATTAATTAAATAATTAATTAAACAGTTTAAGGTTACCTTAAAGTAAACCAGACTCACTGGCACTGGCTAAATTGACTGATTGACAGTAAAACTTTATAAAGGACTGTATGGTCCTTCCATTGCCTCAACAGGTTGGTGCCCTTACCACCTTCTTGAAGCCACTGCTGGACAGGGTTGCTACTGTCTTTAAGATCTGGAAGGACCTTATCTAGCCAGACATAAAGGTTTGTGTTGCAAGCTTAAAGGGTCCGCCCCTCTATAGATAAGAATCAATTATCTACTTTTAAGACTGAAAATCAGTCCTTTGTTACTTGAACCAACCTTTCCACATGGGTCACTGGGCATATTTATGTGTCTGGTTGTCCTCACAACCGACCCCTGATGGATAATATGTTGTTGTATCCATTTTATATCCAAATTCAGGTCAGGTTATAATCTTATTTTGCTGCGATAAAAAACTCTATTTTGAGATCTTCAGAAGTCATGTTCATGTCATGAGCTTCTCGGCCTGACCCCAGTAATAGCATAAGAGCTCCTGAGAGAATAGGGTCAGCTTGCTTATGATAGACCTAGGCTAATTAAAATTAATTAATTTAATTTAATTAGCTAAATAGAATCTCTGTGTACTAGATTACATGCATTCTTTTTTTTTTTTTTTTTGCATTATGAAAGTCACCTCCTGCTTGGAGGATCATATGTTGGCACTGTGGAGGGGCACCACTACCTAACTGCTCTTCCTCCTTTGCTCTACAATGGGCTTTTTTCTCCCCCCCCCCTTTTCTGACTGAGCAGTTGGGGGGTAAGGCCATTCACCAAAGGTCTGAGTGCTCCTGACTTCCGGGTCAATAACCATATATAACCATAATAGTCAATAACCATAAGCCATCTTTAGGCGCTTGACATCGAGTTGCGGAGAAATGCCCGTATATTATTATCATGGACGTATAAAAAAAGACGGACGGTATATCGCCTAAACATTGAGTGAAGCCTAGTAATGGCGGCGAAACATCCATGTGTGTGTGCCATGTTGCCATGGCAACAGCTGTGTTGATGACAATGGCGGCTGTATTTTTTTCTATAAATTTTGCCGTAATAATTTTGTCATTAAAACATAAAAGAAATAACTTGCTTCCCTGTGGAATGTAATCCCTTGTGATTTGTTATTTAAATTGTACTGTTGCGACACCATTTAACCACGCAAGACGGCATTTTAAATATTTTTTGTGAAACAGTGACGCAGTTAATCAGTCGGTAGTTCACGACGTAATGGCGGCCGACTAGCTTACTATGGTGAGAGTGTGTGCGTGTTTATTGTCTTTACACGATCGCTAGCTTACTATGGTGGCTTCACGTTGTTTGTTCGTAATACGGCGTCCGTCTTTTTTTATACGTCCATGATTATTATTATTTATTATATTAACCATAAGCCACCCTTGGGTGCTATGTATCTGCCCGGGTCCCGGGGTGCGAGGTGCGCTAGTACACTTGGAGGATTATCCTTGGAAGGGAATATTCAGCCTAGGCGTCAGCTCCATCAACGACTGCAGATGTCGCATAATTCGAAGCAGGCTTTGGCAAATATGCCCTGGCACTAAAGCACCTCTTTGGATAGCGGAATGGACCATATCAGGAGCCTCCGAAATATATTTCCTGTTGTACAAGGTAGGAGAAGCCACTCCGGTACAGGTAGATTTCTTGAGAGGCAATCTAAATCAAAAGCCATTTAGGCGTCCTGGAAGCGTGCCAAGAGTTATTCTCAACTTCTCATCTAGGTACAGTTACTCAGTTGTGAGGGCTAAGAGAGTTAGCAACCTTTGTATGTGGGCGACCAAAGTCTGATTGGTTGCTTGGGCTACAGGATGTGCGCCCCTTTCAATCTACTCAGAAGCATTTTTATTGCATACCTATGGTACACTACATATAAGTCAGAAATTCTAAGGCCAAGTCCCCTGCTTCCCTCTCCATTTCTCTGACAGGTAAGTACTGTTCAGATGTCCTACTCAGCCCGCATCCGCGGTATCTGTAGTTAGGAAGTGACAAACTTGTTCTTTTACAAAGACTATGACATTTCTGTGTATGTTGTCTTTTCCACAGCTCGTAAGTCTTGTGTAGCATGTAGAGGGAAAGCCTTTCTCTCTTGGTCTGCTGTGCGCGAAACTCTAGAGAAATACCTGGAGGCGACAACTGTACAGTCCTCTCAGTGTTAGATGTCTAGAACTGTCTGCAACTCTTATTTAGTGCAAGACATGGTCCTCTTAATGACTACCACAGTATGCTCTATCTTTGAAGCTTTTGGGACTAGCAATAACACAGACATTTCTATACTATCACACATGAGGCACAAGTATCCAGGTTTACAATGTACATTTTGTAATTGATGTGCCAAACCTGCTTTCCCAAAATCTCTATGGTCTCCGGGACCTGTAAAGTTAATTGGAACAATCCTTGTAGACAAAAAGATAATTGTCTAACTAGAAGGCTGTGGCTCATTCTGTGGCTTTACTAAAATCTCCATGGTCTCCGAGACCTGTGAAGTTAAATTATTAGAATAATCCTGATAGTCTAACTAAATCAGAGGGCTGTGGCCCTTTTTGTGATTGGAGTGCCAATCAAGCTTTACCAATATCTCCATGGTCTTCGCGACCTGTGAAGTTGAATTGGAATAGTTCTGCCCATCAGGCTTTACCAAAACCTCCATGGTCTCCGCGACCTGTGAAGTTAAATTGGATTAGTCATGGTAGACCCAAAAGATAATTGTCCAACTAAACCAGAAGGCAATGGACTTTATGTGGCTGTAGTGCCAATCAAGCTTTTCCAAAATCCTCACAGTCTACAAGACCTGTGAAGTTAATTTTGTAACGGTCTCAATAGACCAAACTTAATAGCTTAAATAAAACAGAAAGAGGGCACCTCTAGCTTGTAGGGTCTCCGCGACCATCTGAAATGGCTGCAATATGCAGGCAGAAAATAGGCCAATGATGCCTGATTGTACAAGCCAATCCTGGCCTTGGAAGAATCTCATTACTGTTACCAATGATGTCTAATTTTACAAGCCAACCTGGCTTTGTAAAAATTTAATTACCGTTATAACCTGTGATATGTATCAAAATTACCTGGTTAATACCTAGGTGTTTAGGTGTCTCAGATTGAATATCAACCTGGCGGAGCCATCAGCTCTTATTGCCAGAAGCATATCTGAATGTAAGTATGGCATATATTTTTCTGTGTCTTTCTGGACACTCAGTTCTTTCAGCATAACCATACTAAGCTCATCAAGGCTAAGGACGCCTTGTACATATTTTCAGTACATATTTTTGTAGAAGATACAAATAAAAAATACAAAGATTTTGGTTACTTTACTGTTGATATTATAAAAATTTTATCACGCCTGAGTGTTAATTTTAAGGCAAGCTCTTTCACTTAAGTAAGAAAGGAACTAGATAAACATCATTATCATCGGTAACATTATAAGCAAGAATGATATCATTCAACTGTTCGGGGATATGGTAAATATGGGTCCTTGATGATGATAATGTATATAAACATATCTACATCTCCTAATATGCAATGTCTATTTCTTATGATTTTTCAATACTTATTCAAATAAGTACCCATAGAATCAAAGCTTATTCTGGTATCAATTGACTATGAAAACACGCTCTTTATGTTAAGAATTATTTACCATAAACTAGGTAATCTCAACTTGTAGTAATCAGTACCTCATACTGAAAATTGTGTGAGACCGTTGTTCACATTATACATTCTATATCATATCTTAAGTAATGTAAAATCTATATGTGACATGTTTGATACATGATAGATATGTAAATTATATTATAATAGTTAATTAACAATTTCTTCTCTTTAGAATATTGTGATAGACAGGTTTTGTACCTATCTAAAATATAAGTACCTCTTAATTGTTTTGAACTAATTGTGTAGTAGTGGGCACTAAGTAGTAGGTACTCACTTTTGTTGAGGTAGTTACAATTGAATGGTCAAAGTGATTGAGATACCTCACTACCTGCTGCTGGGGCTCGTTAGTCATAGGGGATCACGGTCGATTCCATAAACCTAAGTACCTTCTACCTAGGTAGCCTAACGATATCTCACAATTCTGGTTAAAAGCAATACTTGACACAGTAACCAATGTGCCTGTGTATGATAAATAAACCCGATGATAATATAGCGATCTCACTATAGGCATGCATTGTGTTTTATTATTAATTACCTACATCTAAATATTGATGTATTTGTGTCAAATACTGTGAAAATATGTATGCCACGTGTTGCATGGAATTCTATGCACGAGTCCGGACATGTTATGACAAGTCTGATTGTACTTACGGAATTTCTCGTCTCCCGGTCTCTTGGGCAGTGACGAACCATTGCTTCTCTCGTCCTCCGAGGACGAAAAAGAGTTCCCGCCACTATTATACATACCAAAGCACCGGTTTTCGAATTTTCTTCCGACAACGTGGTCTTTTGTGTTTCATATTGGAACTAATTCCGTTCCTAAACCAATTACTACTAAAATTTAACGCTTTATGTGTTTTATTAAGGTAAAAGTAACTTAATCTGATCACTTTTACTAGAGATAAATACTAATTATATTCTGCGCGATGTTATTGCGCACGAATTCATAAACGCTATGCCGGCAGAGGCAGATGACAGCGCTTCAAAGGTGATGTCAAATTGGCGATGACAGATGACATACTAGGGACGCGCTCTTGCTAGTGAGGTGAAAGATCCATCGATATTCGGTAAGGTGACCCTTTTTTCATAGAGATATATGGGATTCATAGACAGCTTTCTTCACCAACGCTGTGTGTTTTAGAAAGACACATAATATTGTTTAGCAATATATTATCGTCGCTATCCGTAAAAACCCATCATCATGGTTACCTTACTTGTTAAATTTGTTTGTTGAAAACTTGTTGAAAAATGATGAAAGTATTAGGAAAAGAACTTATTTAACAGGATTGCTTAGTAAAATGATGATAAATTTGACGATTTTTGCCATTAAAATGATTCTAAACAGGTAAATGCATGAGTATTGAGGAATATTGTAAATAACGTAAATATACACTTGCCTGTGAAATTATAGGCCAGAATTTGGTGTCCAAAAACTTCTGCAATTTTTCACAATGCAATACATTATTAATATTCGGAAAATATTTATTAAATACGCAACAATATTAACTTAAATATTCGAAGCGACGTAATTTTTTTGACACTTATGTCATATTGTCAAAGTGAGAGTTGCTACAATTTTATTATGGTAACTACCCATAATCAGGGAATATCGCTTTTTAATAATCGGTTCAGATACTTATTTTATTTAGCATAAATAATAATTGTCTCATCCAACAATGCTTCTGAATGACGTTGTTGGCAATTTATCAACAAACTCATGTACAAAAACTAACCTTTTACACAGAATATTACAGCATACATAGTAGCCTTGGGAAAACTTCGTATTAACAGTGGCAATACCAAGTTAGGTGTGAAAGTGATAGAACACAACAATTTTCTTGTTACACGTCAAATGTTCATACCGAAATCTCCAGTGTATAAGATATAAGCTTCTTGGAACAAACTAAGAGCCTATACGCATTATGCGGGTAGCCGCATTGCGGGTAGCCGTCCGGCTGACCGCAAGCACAATTATGTACGTAACCGCAGACCGCACAGTGCGCATAGAAATGAATATTACGTAGGTACATAATTGTGCTTGCGGTCAGCCGGACGGCTACCCGCAATGCGGTTACCCGCATAATGCGTATACGCTCTAATACTTAATCTTCTTCTTCTTCTTTGTTTATGGCCTTCCCAATCCCATAGATAAAATACTTAATCTGTGGATTTGAAGCGTAGACAGCTGACAGATTTGAAGGTTCAAGGACTTCAAGGGCTCAAATTTCAAAAACAAAACATTCAAACTTCATAACAATTATCAAAGAAAAAGAACTTTATTCAGGCATAATTAATTAACATTTCAATAAAAAATAACGATGTCAACTAGAATACTTTGGGGAGAATTTGAAGAGCCTGAACCGGATGAAACGGTTTTGCAAAGTGTAAACTTCAATCCAATCATAGAACTAGGAATGCAAAATATACCCGAAATACCAATTACTGTAAAGTCATCGCCTATTGAATTACCAAAGCCAAATTTAATTACACATACTATTCAACTGCACGCTTACGCGAGACAATTGTCTGCTATACTAGAACAGACTGAAAATTCAGTGTTTGAAGGTGCACGACTGGACGCTTTAAGTTTGCCGAATCCACCTCCTGAACCGGACTTGATAAATAAACATGTCGCTGTACCTCCCATTAATTTCCTACCAAAAGAATATTGTGATTTTTCCCTCGGTAAAGGTCCAGTCATATTACCATTTACGCCTGAAAGTCACAAGAGGGCCTTGCGACAATGTGCAGCTATAGGCATAGGACACGTTGGTATACCTACATGTACGAATACGGCTTTAAATGCAGTTGCAGATGCTTTAGATTTCTATTTGACGAATATGTGTAAGCTAATGCGCACTGTAGCTGATAGAGAAGCAAGTGGGTTAAAATCAGGTTTTCCAGACATAATATCGAAAGTATTTGCAGATTTAAATGTAGGAAACTTACATGAATTTTATGAGAATCGTGTTGTCCGTTATCACAGTAGAATTAAAGCGAAATGTGAAGATCTAAGGGCCCAATGTGAAACTTTGGCTCTTGGAGATATAGCTCCACAACTGAAGCTTGAAGAAGTGCCAGAATTACATTTCCCTGCTGCTTTGGACAGTGCGTTCACGCCATCACTTGAACCAGGCTTTCAGATGCTACATAGTTTAGAACAAGAGCAATTGCAGGGATTAGACTTGCTTGACACTGTATCAACAGATGACATAAAAATAGAATCATTAGAATTTTCACAGCCTGAAACAGCCAAAATGTCCTCCCTCTCACCTAATGCGAAGAAAAAGAGGAAATAAATAAGTGAATATTATGTACATTGTTTTATTTTACACTATTTCATAAACATTCTTAATGCCATTCAATGCTTCAAGATTTTTTTAATTCAGGTCTAATTTTTTTAATAAGGTCAGAAAATAAAAAACTTTCTTCAATTCTATCCTAATATAATAAATGCAAGTTTGTGAGGATGGATGTATATGTGTATGTATGTTACTCTTTCACACAAATACTAGGTAAGGTAAGGTGGGGTAAGACAATCATAGGGGGAAGACTATCACAGTGTATTAACTCGATAAGCACAGCTTCTTTCTCTAGTTTGATACGCTGGTAAAGTAGGAAATACTCAGGAAGTTCTCGGCTCAAAACACAGATGTCGCTACTTAACGTAAAAAATGTGAACATGAGACATTTCTAAGTTGACATTTGAGGAGGCAAAACTCGAGGTCAGCGTGTAGTGATTAGAATAAAATTTTCGAGGGAAAAAGTGGTGAATTTGGAACGTTACATACGTGAATATAATTGCAATAACACTAGCTTTTAAGTAATGATATTGGTCCCACATAAAACCAATTTATTTAAAGAGAAATTGATCAAAACAAATACATGACCTCTAAATCGCGAGGTGGGGTAAGACTATCATTCGACCTGGGGCTAGACTAACATATGGCAGTTTTGCCCCAAGTCAGATGTTGTAAACATTTTTATCTATGGTAGGTACAGGTACTTATTTAGGCCTATGTCCAGCAGTGGACTGACACAGGCTGATGATGATGATGACTTATTTTAACAAATTGGTTTGACGTTTGGATGGTTGCTAATATTGCTCTCTCTGCATATATACAATTAATTTAAAAAAATATCCTCATAAATATTTATTACATTAGAAGCAAATAACTTCTAAGTTTTTAATGAATGTTTTTAAAAATTATTTATGTAATTATTCTTTAATTTCTTTGTGTAAGTTTAAGTACTTAATTGATTTTTTTTTGAAAAATATATTCAAAGACGTAATAAAACGTTGATTTTATTTCTTTATTATCTAATCTTTTAATGAGGTCAACATATGTTCTGTCTGATATTTAAAAATTCTGACTTTTTTTGATAATTTTACTACAGGATTTCCCGGGTTCTACACTGAATTTAGTCATATGTTAGTCTTCCCCCAAATAAAGAAAAAAAGGTTCTACACCCCTAATTTTTGTCATATGTTAGTCTTCCCCCAAATAAAGAAAAAACTGAATAAGTGCAAAACTAAACGTTATTCTGTAACACATAAAGTTCAAAATCTAAGTGACAACTGTTATGTAACGGTTTTTTGACAGAAGTTAAGAAAGTATGTTATAAATCAAAGAATAAAAACAGTGTTAGTCTTACCCCGTTTAGTGGGGCAAGACTAGCAGTTCAAATAGTCTATAGATTTCATTTAATAAATCGGATTCCAGTATACTTGCGTGAAAATTAAAAGATTTGTATAAAAGTGTAAAGAAATCTTAATTTAGTGTTATTTTTCATTTAACAGTAAGATGTGAAATTTCAGTGTATGAAGCGATCTTTCATTTCTAACAACAAACTATGTTAGTCTTACCCCACCTTACCTTATTGAACCAATTACAATGAAATTTTGCACACATATAGAGGGCAAGGTTTTTCTTTGAACATGCATGGGGCTAGTTTTAATATACAAAGGAAGGTACCTATAAAATTAAAAGAATTTTGACATTTATAAAAGGAATTAGAGAGCCAAGGTGATCTGCAAAAAAGTGACTCATAAAAAAGTAATATTGAAGTCACCTTTGGTAAATTTCAAATAATCTATAGGACTATGTTTTCTCCTACGTTTTCAATGATAAAGGTTTTTACAAAACATACAAGTAATAAAACAACAATAAACATAGCACCAAATAATTTATTTGTACCCAATTTGATTTGTATTCAAAAAACAGGGTCCCACTGTTGTGCTCACATCAAATCATTGATTCAACTTATAACATGGGATTGCTGCATGGATTAAAAGCTGCAATACATTAAATGAATATTTTGTCAAACTTAACACAAATTTTCTTATCTTAAAAATAAAGCAATTCTGATAAAGTAAACTGTAATGGTCAAGCAATGAAACTTAGTTAACTTAATTAATGACTAAGAGCGAGCGCGCACGAGCAACTTTGTCTCCGCAACTATTTTGTCTCCGCAACTATTTTGTCTCTTCACCCATGGGCTAGTATGAAAGTGCGCGCACGTAGCGACGCAACTCCCCATACAAACTGATGGGAGAGACAAAATTGTTGCGGAGACAAAGTTGCTCGTGCGCGCTCGCTCTAAGAGTAAATCTTATATGGAATGAAGATCATCATCATTGCTCATAACAAACATAATGAGAGATTTTTTTTTGACAAAGCGCTATTAAACAATGCCAAAGTAATATCTTACAATACAAATCTTACACATCACATGGATAATTTGTGGTTGAAATTTTCTTGAATTATTACAAGACTTTACAAAAAAACATTTTAATTTTTATTTAATCACATTAAAACAGATCTAGAGATTTGTAAGAGGCCAATTCGTGATTTTTATTTACAAGTTACCAGCGTCATCTAAGAAAACGATTATATATATAAGTTATAATATAAAGGTGGGCATCTTTCATGATAATTATTGGTGGGAGTGTTACAATGTTCATCTTTTAGACACAGTATACATAAATTTGTAACTATCACAAGTACACAGGAACTCGAGTTCTGTCATGGCACAAACATGGACCTCCATATTTCATAATCAACATGAAATAACTATGTGGAGTTTGTTATAAGCAACCCTTAACTAATATTACATCTACATTTCATGACAGAACTGTACAATTACAACTTAAATACATTAATTAAATTAATAATTCCTTCACTTCTTTAGTGGTACTGTCTTTTTTCTTCGGAACAATAAAATATGGGGTTCTGAAACAGATAATAATATATTAAAATCATAGCATGTAGAAATTTTGTTGAAGGCAATTTATAATTTATTAGTTCAGTAGTACGCTGATTAACCAAATCGGTCCAAAGCATGTATAAAAAAAATTAAAATAATGTAATTTTGGTTTTGTTTTGCCTTTAGAAGTTAGAAATCACTGAAATTCAGCTAATTCAATTAGATTTTAACTGTTGTTGTTGAAAGCAAAAGCCAAGACACTAGGTTTTGCTTTTTAAAGTTGACTCTATGTGTGACATTTTGTTTTTCTTTTTATCAGTGTATGTTCGGTTATATCTGAATTTTCGCTTAATCAACCCTGGTCCCAATTATACTATAAACAATATGACTATCTATACTAATATTATAAAGCTGAATAGTTTGTTTGCTTGACTGCGTAAACCTCAAGAGCCACAGGTCTGTTTTGAAAAATTATTTCATTGTTAGATAGTCCATTTATCGAGGAAGGCTGTATACATGGGTAAAACTGCGGGGCATAGCTCTCAACACAGCTCAGCTGAGCTTTTCCTCATTTACTGTGATAGGTACTATTCTTTTTATTATTTATTATGTTGAATTATGTTGGATGATCTGTCCTTCC
Organism: Colias eurytheme; assembly: GCF_061535395.1. NCBI lineage: Eukaryota > Metazoa > Arthropoda > Insecta > Lepidoptera > Pieridae > Colias > Colias eurytheme. Next base: position 3,231,787 of record NC_142995.1, on the reverse strand, counting down.
AGTCCTTCAAGTTTATTATTATGATACAAGCAATTTATGTAAATAAGGAGAACAAGTTCTTATTGATATTGTTCTTCTCTTATATGCAAACCACTTATTAACAGTCAAACAAATTATGGTTTCTGGCTCGTTGAGTTGTTGGATGTTCCTTTTTATTTGTAACTAGCGACCCGCCCCGGCTTCGCACGGGTGCAATGCTGATACTAAATACACTACAGAAAAACTGTGAACGTTGTATATAAAAACATAGCGGCCCCGCGGCCGGCCGGTACCGCCGCAAACGCTACGTCCCGCAATTTTTAAATCTGTAATATCTTCGAAAATATTCACTTAAATCATACGGTGTAAAGTGCCATATAGATCTATATTAAATGAACAATGTATTCAAGGTATTTAATTGGTTAAGGATTAATGCTGTATTGGTGAAAATCGCTTCAAAAATTAGCTATTATTTGTCGTAAAAAGTAAATGACAAAAAAATGTTATTGTGGGTTACCCATAAGAGATAGACATATACCATCGCGGACTTTTCTGTAGACCTTTTCAATGTGTATAATTCTTAGTACATTATTTTGATAAAACTCGTAGGGTTCAGCCTGCGTTTGCAATATAAGCGGAAACAATGTAATTTTTTACGACATCACATTAGAAACCTCAAAAATAACAGTACTTCTCCACTATTTAATGGATGTTATTATACATATAAACCTTCCTCTTGAATCACTCTATCTATTAAAAAAAACCGCATCAAAATCCGTTGCGTAGTTTCAAAGATTTAAGCGTACAAAGGGACATAGGGACATAGGGACATAGGGACAGGGAAAGCGACTTTGTTTTATACTATGTAGTGATGCAATAAAGTTACAAATTTTAAATATGAAATACGATGTATTTATTAGATTAGTTACTAGCTGTGCTCTGCCGTTTTATCCGCAGTGCTCCGCTCGCTGGACTTAGTGAGATGATAATGATTCCTTCCTTGATTAATGGGCTATAAATATAAATTGGACCAGTAGTTCCGAAGATTAGCGCGTTCAAACAAACTCTTCAGCTTTATAATATTAAGTATAGATTGTTTTATATTTATTTTCTTATAAAATTAATGTGTATACAAAGAATACATAATGTTGAGAACAAACAGACAGAGAAACAAACAAGTTAGTTCAATGTTGTATAGTAGTTAGTTCAATGGTTATAATAACTTTTAAATTCAAAAGTTAAAAACTATAAATAATTCTCAAGTTAAAAAAATAGTACAATTTAACAAACCTGGTTGATGCGTCATGTAGTGTACCCATCCTTGACTCTGTTGTACACCAATGCTACGCCACTCTTGTTCAGACATCAAATGGTTTTTTGGTACCAATTTCACCATTTCTTTCGGTAATACTACATGCCTATAAGTAAACAAAGTATCTTCATAGGTATACTAGTTACAACTAGACTTTACAAAGTAATAGAAACATTAAAAATTTAAACATTATGAAACAAAAACATTCATAGCGAATATTATGTCTGAAACCAAAATAACAAAAATCTTCCTGCTATAAGAAAAAAAGCGTATTAAAGTATTTGAATTACGTTGGGACAAATTTCAATTTCATATTAATACCTGTATTCATGTTCCTCGTCGTAATATTTATCTGAATAATAGATATCTCGTGACATATTGACAATTTGTTTAAGCCGGTATTGGTTTGTATTGAGTTACAAATCAAAACTTTTCACAAATTTAAGTAAAAGCGCAATAACTTTTTCAATTTCCAATTTAGTTTTAATGATTAAATTCACTTTATCTTCAATAATCTCTGAAGAACGCACAAAGAAAACTTCGAGAGCGCACGAGCAACAAAAGATACGTTATGAATTTCGAAATTCGAATAAACTTTAATAGCGGCAGTACACATGGGGCCAAGGCGTTGGGCCAACGTGTTGGGAAAAAATGAAGGATATCAAGATTCCTGTTCACACATTGGCGTACTGATCATTCTGCATTGGCGCTTCAAGGATGGACGTAGTCCGTAGAAGTTCTTGCAGCCGCGGCAATTTAATTATATACAGTGCGTTTAATTATTACGTACATGTGCATCAATAACAATGAGTGTACTCTGCCGTCTGCGATGATACCATTTTCCAATCTCTATTGTCCTTTTTTTATAACTGTATAAATAAAACATTATTATGTTTAGATTTTTTCAAATGTTTAAAATGTGTACATTTAATTTAATTTTAACTACTTACCTATAAAACGAAACTTTAAAGATTAGATTTTAGATATTATTTTATTAAATGATAATATTATTTATGTAATAAAGCACAATTTGATCAAAATAATGCTCATTGTATATTGTTATTTAATTTTTAAGAACAAGTAACTTTTTAATACTATTTTACTCATTTTATAAATATATTCATTTTTTTATCGCATTGTATGAAAGTTAGATAAGAAAAACATCTAGAATAATATAATAAATAGAAAATAGAACATCTAATTTATTGAGTCATATGGTTTTATTTTTGTGTAGTTCATGCCGTGGATTCCAAATTATTCCTTCATGTCGATACAAATCTACGAATTGTAAAACCTCGGCGCCGCCATCGCTATCGGAACAAATTTCATTGACGCGCAACGATACTGTCTCCGCTGACGAGTAACAACAAACTGAACAAGACACCAACGTGTGAACGCTGTTTGTGGAGCGCGCCAAGATCCTTTGATGTGTGCACAAAAAACCGACAACATTCGGTTGGCCTGCCAATATTGGCGCCAACTAGGCTAATGAAGCCAACATACCGCCAAGTAGCTCTCTACACGTTGGCCCAACCCGTTGGCCCAACACGTTGGCCCAATGTGTACTGCCACCATAACGTCAGTAATGCCAACTGCCAACTTGTTTTGGTGATGTTATACTAAATATGTTTACCGATTTTAACGGTTTTTGAATTTATTTGAATTGAAGTTTTATTATATATTTTGTAGGAAACGCTGCTTTTAATTTTGAATTGTAATAGATTAAAATGAAACAACGGGTATAGTATTTAATTTTTTCTATTATAATTATTGACAGTTATTTTATAATCACAAGCTTGATCACAAGCATATTATATTCGTCCATGATCACAAGTCACAACATGAATCGAATTTTTACAGGTTTTAAGCATGTGTTTTAAGCGCACCAAAAATATTGTTAAATTAAAGAAATTAGATAATTTAGAACATGAATAAGAATCATCGATATCTTTGTTTAGAACATTTATCTATCTCTTCGCAATCAAATCAAATTTCAGAATTTAATTTCGAGGTCACGACGATATTTTTTCTAAGCTTATAATTTTCATTTCTCAATAACTTGTCTAGCGACAATCGGTTCTTTTAATAATAATAAATATTTAAGGAATTTCGGAAACTAGATGGCCGATAAACACTCATATAAATTTTAAATATATTTATAAACATAGTTAACACCCAGACCCAGAGCAATCATCAATATATATCACACAAATATTTGCCCTGCGTGGGAATCGAACCCACGACCACTGGCTTGGTTGGTAGTGACCCATTTTTTCGCTCAACCAAGTGAGCAGACAGCAGGGTCACTTGGTAGTTGGTTGGTAGTGACCAAACCAACCGCACACCAACCGGTCATGTTTTGGAGATAGATAGGCAATTTTTATGAATGAAAAGATACAAATTAAAATTATATAAACTTTATTTAAACATTTTATGAACGTAAAATATTATATATTATATTTTATCCTAAGTTTCTTTGCTGATATTTTTGGATATCACTTTCGAATCTTGAATGGTATCGACGCCGTTGTGTGCGAGTCTTATATGTCGTTTTAAATTCGAAGCTCTACTAAGTTTTAAGCCACAAACGGAGCATACAAGTCGCTTCTCACTAGAATGTGTTAAGATATGTTGTTTCATATGATGGCGGGTGATAAATGCTCTGCCGCATGTATCACATTCGAAGTTCTTTTGACCTGTATGTCTGCTGAAAAAATAAGATTAAAAATTACATTGCTTGTAGGTAAAATGCTGCTATGTTTCTTCTCTAGCTTTCGAATCGATTTTAGCTTTTGATATAAATAATTTCTATCTTCATATTATCTTGTCAATGTTGCTTTATAGTGTCTATCTATCCATATATTGTATGCTTTACAAGTACGCAACGGGTTTTCATGTTTTTTTTTTTTTTAATAAATATTATAGAGTAGTTTTCATGAAAGATCTGAGTGTATAATTTGTTTAGTTCAAAACGTTATTCATAGTAAAATAAATTTACCGAACATGGTACTGAAGATGTCCAATAGTTCTGAATTGCCTCGGACACAGTTTACATGAATATGGCAGTTGACCGGTGTGTTTTCGTTTGTGAGCTATGAATCCAGATGATTGTGCAAATACATCGCCACAGATTGTACATCGAAATGGTTTTTCACCCTGAAATAGTTTTTTTTTATTATAATGGTCATAGATTAAAGAAAATAGATTTATTTATTTATTTATAATAAATAACTTATAAGAACACTTATATACTAGTTCTAGTGAAAGTAGCCGTTATTTCTATTAAAAGTAGACATGAATCAAATTTTTATATTGTTAAATGGAAAATAACAATTTATTTATACAAATAATTAATATTTAAGTTTTATTTTACCGTATGAATCCTCATATGCACATTGCGAGTCTGTGCAAGCGAGAACTTCTTTCCGCAATGAGTGCATGGAAATGCCCGCTCTCCTGTATGTGTAACCAAATGTGTTTTAAGGCGGTACCTAAAAAAATAGATTAAACACAACACTACAAAAAATTAGAATTTACTAATTTTTATATTATAACTAGCAGTCCGCCCCGGCTTTGCCCGTGGTACCTACATGTTTAAACTATCCTATCTCTCAAGTTGGATCGAACTGCACATGGTGTGCGAATTTTATTATAATCGGTTAAGTGGTTTAGGAGTCCATTGAGGACAAACATTGTGACAAGAGATTTATATATATTAAGATGCTAGTAAACATGATACTTGGAGCCTTTGTTGTAGTATCTTCAATACATCTTAATGCAAATGCGTCTGTGAACTGAAGGTTAACCCTGGTAGCTACCTACGCTAGTGCGACCTCCCCTGATGGGGACCATGAACCTCAGCTTGGGCTGTTGTTTGAATAAGCAAGTAGCCAAGGCACAGGGTATTAAGGTAGGTGTTCTCTGACAAGTACAATATGGGGTCTTCAAGCAAAGAGTGAACCGGTACCTACTAGGGAAGCGCGTACCATCTTAGACCGCACCTTAGCTTTCCATCAGGCGAGATTGTGGTCAAGCGCTTCCCTATCTCAAATTAAAAAAAAGGTCTATACTTATATTATGCTGCCCAAGTCTAGATATTTGTTATTCTTTGCATTTATAAATTTAGGAGTGTATTCAGCAGAGCGCAACAAGAAAATATTACCTAGAGGACATAACTTTTCCACAAGTAGAACACTGTTGTTTCTTTGATTTTGTAGCTTGAGTGTTATTTATTTCATCATTTGTTACAATCTCAGCTTGAGTGTTATTTATTTCATCATTTGTTACAATCTCACATTTTGGGTCTACGTTTTCTTCTTTTATGTCTATATCAATGTATAATTCATCATCACTCTCAACTTTCACTTTCTTAAGTTTAATATCTGATTGTTGGCATAATTCAATAAATTCTATGCAATCATTTAATTTTTTAATACAAGTGTTGCAAATAGATTTTGGATAGCCATCATCCGGATGTATCTGTAACAAAATGAAGCTTTTTATAGAAGTTAGTTACATGTTAATGTATATATTTTGATTTATTTAAATAAAGTGTTAGGTAATTCATTTTAAAATTGAATCAAGGATAATATTTTAAGGAGAAGGTACCATTTGCAACATTGCTGTTTATTATAATGGGAAATGTACACAGTTAACAATGGTTCTATTAAATTATTAGACACTCACTTCAATTTTTGTTAACGTCGCAACTTTATCACCTATTATCACGGTATCATTTTCAAGTGTTTCGAATAAACTTCTGAATCCATTATTTCCATGAATATCTTGTAAACATAACCTACATCTACTTAAATCCATTAAACTTACAATTATGTATTAATAACAATTATAATTAATTTAAATAACATTAAATGTTATTTTAATTAATTAAATTTTAATAAACGCCTAACTAATATATTTTGTTTTTATCATGGGTTTTTATTTAGTTTAGTTACCAACATTGCCAAAAAATAAGTGTCAAGTGTCAGTTACTTGACACTTATTTTTTTTATTTAAATTTATAAATGGCCATGGTGTTGACATTAGTATAAAATATTTATTAATGGCAATCAAATTAATAAATTAGTGCTGAAACCTGAAACAATACATTTTATTGACTGAACTGCTATACAATAAACTTTCTTATTTAACAAAAATTTTTATGCTTTTTGTGTACAACATGCTTACTAAACTTGGCTGATTGATCAAGTGTTGTTGCATTTGCTGTAAAATAACACAGCGAGTATACAATGATTCCTTAAAAGTTTATCGCATCTTTTTATTTTGCTCCACATACAAATAGCTTGAACGATTTTTTATGTACGATAAAAAAGAAATGATAATAACCTCATAACATTAATTTAGTTTTTCCGAGTAACGACTTTGTAATAGATACGACTACAATGATAAATTGCATCGGATGTCACAATTGTTTGTATTTGAGGTCGATTTTATGTGTTGTATTAATTAATCCAGGACGATCCTGTTGCATTCTAGTTAGTATTTAGAACAAGGCTGTCACCTAATACACATCTGCTTGTTAGGCGGATATGATAGATGTATTTTGTATTTTCATCTTGTACTACTGGTCCGCCCCGGTTTCACCCGTGGTCCATTTTGTCCCACATAACAACTATCCTTGTACTTCAAGGAATATTATAAAAAAAAGAATTAACGAAATCGGTACAGCAATCAGCCGGTTCTCGAGTTATACGTTTTACGTTTAACATAACAGCATAGGTATTTGGCGATTTATTTTTATTATATTATTTCAAATAATTATCTTTTCTTTAATGTATACAGGTATAGATGCGTTGTAATAAGCGTTGTAACAAGAGTCTTTCCGTCCCTCATCTATATTGGACTTTTACCATTTAAGTACCTATTTAATATTAATTCCTATAAATACAGATTTGAGATATTATTAAAAATCTACTAAGTTTTGCTAGAGCTGCACTTTCTAGTGTAATTAATACCTTTGTAATACTTTAGAACTGGCCATTTCCAGACGGACATCACGAAAATAAAAAGTTTAAATTACGAAGAAAAAATATTCTCCCGCCAACTCGGCCCGCCAATAATTAAAAATCTAAAATTGAGCCATTGAGTTATAGGTACCTACGTATAATAATAGCTAGATATACGTAGTAATAATAGCTCAATGAATTGAGCGCAATAATTTATAATATGATAATTTTATGTACTGTTCCGTGATTATGTATGGTTTTTTCGTGAAATAATCTAATCTAAGTAAAAAAATCTCTAGTCAAAGTCATAAATGTAGTAACTGTGTGTATAAAAAGGACTTCAAGATTATACCTTATGTAAGTGGTGACGATATTTTTGTAGTTATTAAGATCTATTTTATAAATAAACTTTAAATGATTTTGTGAACGCAAGATGTAATATTTACACCGCCGTGTTTGTAAAATGTAATTCAATACGATGTGTAAGTAGGTAATATTGTGGAATTCGCGCAAACTGCGGCCGAGTTTAAATATTTTATTCTAAGATTTTAATATACTTAATCCATAATATACTAAATCACTTACCTACAACTATTATAAACAGGTAAGTTAGTATGTTAGTATACATAAATATTTTTGAATGTTTCTCATTTTTTTTGTGAAGCCGTGGTTTGGAGTACATAGCAATATGGTATTATTTGATAAGTAAAAACTTTTTAGAGGTTTAAGTCGACCTATTAACGTTAAGGCGCTATAGGGTTATACTAGATTACTTAAAAAATCTTTGATTTTAATCGTCTACAACGACTTGTTTATTCATTTTAGGTTCAATATTGTTTATTGAGGCCTATTATATCATCTTATTTTACAAGTAAAAATCTATTGCATAAAATACATTTAAAAATAATATCTATGGTGATAGCCGAAAATCGGATAGTTTTCATGAAAGTTCAAATATTTCGAAAACGGTTAGATTTAGGATATCTTGTTTCATATGTCGTATCAGTCGGAAACGATGAAACAATTTTTTTTTAATATTAAGTATATAATTTCCATTGCATTAACTGTAATAAACTGCCTCTTGCCCTAGTGCCTATCATTTACTTTTTTCATTCTTATTTTTCTACAACGTCTTATGAAAAATATAAAGCTAGGACTTTATAACGAATCAATCATTATTTTGGCTATATTGCCACAGAATACTTACTTGATAGTAGCTAACGTATCACTACAAATCTTCAGTACGTATTTAAACTTTTCCTCAAAGCTAATAAAGCGTAGTCACGTAAGGCTACGCCGGGCTACGAAGTGCTACGAAATTATAGGAATCCTACAGTTTAATCTTATAGAGGGAAATAATATTTGAAGAAGTTTATACTTCTTTTGTAAAATGTATATATATTTGTTTGTTTAGATAATTTAACAGAATGTTTGTGTACTTTTAACCCATAAAATATGTCATTAGTCAACCTATCTGTATTATTTAAGCGCTAAATTCGGGAAATGTTAGACTAAATAATAGCGAAGAAATGTTAAATAGCAATAAGAATAAATTCAATCATTTGTTTTAAGTGTTAAATGGGACTATATTTATATCCCAAGTAACTTGATTCCTCAAACGTTGTAATTTTCTTCTCCATAAATTATATTATTTTATTAAAAGGGAATGATATTGCAACGTTTTGCATCGACATCTGATTAAATAGTTAAACATAGTGCATACATGCATCTATTAAAAACCTAGATAGTTTAACAAATGTATTTCACATTGAACAGTATACCTATACTACATAATATATAGAGGTCTCCATCTATCGAGGATGTCACATGTTTTGCAACAAATGATTGCTTAATTGACGCATGTCCGTTACAAGAGTGCGTCGAGAGTCCCATTGATGGCGAGTATCGCAGGATATATCGCAGATCAATCGCAGCTCCCCTCCACGTTACCCCCAGGATCAGGATCAGTCCAGACAGAATGGCCTCAGTTCACTCCCAACTCTAGTTAGAGGTGCACGCGATCGCTCCAAAAATAGCGCGAAGTAATGCAGTGACATTCAATCAGTGTTTTCACAGTTGAACGGTGAGTGAATAGTTCTGGCACGTGTACTAGTGAAGATCTGCAAATAGTAAGTAGATTTTGATATAAAGCAACGAGGGTTAGACGCGTGGGTCAACTGACACCTGTCGATTGTAGCGATTCGTGAATTAGAGACTCGTGTATAGGTACCAATTTGCAAGTACATAGTTGTTTGTTTGAATATGTTATTAGATATTGATAAATAGACTTCTTTTAAAGTGAACTGCATCGACCTACGCGAGTATTAGGAATAACTATATTAAACGGTTTATTTCTTTTGCGTGTATTGTGTCTTTTTTGCGTGTATTTCCTAGGATACTAATAAAACGTAGAAACAGATACTGTGTATGAATTTCGTGAGTTATTTTTCTTAGAGTAAAAGAAGTGTGCTTGATGCCTTGATACAATCCCAAACATTTAGTACGATTGTTTATCAAAGCTGGAACATACAGTAGGAGGAAGGTGTATCTTAATTTACCTATATTCTTCAAGTTTTGAAAAAAAAAGGATTTACATGTGCATCAATTTCCTTTAAAATTGTTTTTATGGAAATTATTACTTTCAGCTGTTAATTTATATGCCCATCTCGTTATGGCGCCCGAACTTTTCCTAAAGCATGCATTTCCGTTATGTTTACTCTATATAAGATAAAAATTAGAGAGATTAAAATTTAAAACTTATTTTAAATAAAAAATGAGTGGCATAACTTCGCAACAACAGGTATTACCGCCACTATAAGCAATTGCAAAACTTTTTTTAATAATTATTTCGGGCGCGAAAGTTCACTACACTATTGACTTTATATTATGTTAGAGGGAGAAGCTGCCTTCCAAAATCACTGACTATTAAAATATTATGTAAATTGGATAAGCAACAATTCACGATAGGGCTGTGCTACGCCACCCAGCTCTTTATAAAAAGTCTAAAATCGAACATATAGTGCTCATATAATGTTTATACTAAGTTAATACAAAGATACCGAGTATCGGTATATTGATAGAATTAAAACTATGCATTAAACATACAGACTTTTATATAGCTATTCTAATATAAGGCTCAACGATCCTTTTAAAACTGATTCACAAAAAGCAAGGTCACTAGGACTATTCAACGTCTGTTACCACAGACATGTATCAAGATAGACTAAGCGAGTGTATGTACTTCCCGTGTCCAAACTAAGGTTAAGAAACTTACTTGACGCTGGCCTACACTCAGTCCGCGCTTGCAGTTCGCCAAGGAAAGACGTGAAGCTGAATAAAGTAAAATGCCGAATTGCGCCGTTATAAACTGTAGAAACTCCACAGCTGTGAGTGGCCGAGTTAGCAGAGATGTTTCCTTCCACCGGTAAGTAATTTTCTAATCAGAATATGCACTATTTATTTTAAAATCAAATAAAGAATATCTGTGGAAAACGATCGTGACAAACACGGATACCAAATCATACGAAATGATTCGGAATACATTGCGGCTTTTACTTGGCACGGTAAAGATCGAGTCGTATGATAACAAGCAATGAATAGCGTCTTCTCATTTTTCTGTTCTCATTTTTCTGTCCAATTTTGTGGTTAGTGATGTTCATTTGATGCAACAGTTCTCGATTCTAATCGATTTTATAATCGAACAGAAAAATGATAATTTGAAGGAGCAATTTTTCAGAAAAAAAGGCATAGATTTTTTTTGTCATTTAATACGACTTGACCTAGAACTTTTAAGTATTTTAATACAAAGGTACTAAAAATAAATATTATGACATGGACGCCATTAGTTAAAGTGTCATCTTGGGAGTTTTTTAAGAAAACTCCTTATTGCTTAGACTATGTTTGTTTTTTCAGTTTTCCAAGTAACCCGAACATAAAAGAAAAATGGATTGATGCAACGGGACATAAAGATTGATTGATTGACAGTTTCATTACTTTCTTTCGATGGCCTCTCTAGTACGTAGTACACGGTAACTCAATGGGCATATGTAAGAAAAAGCTAAAACACATTAGTTTACTTGTTAGAATATTAAAAGGTTTATGAATTTATTTTATCATTCCTCTGTCTATGGTAATTATCATTTTTCTGTCTTGAATCGATTTAGTAATCGATTACGATTCATTTATTTAATTACCTCTTAGACATAGATCTAGTTTGATCTGATTTCTTTCGATTTACTTCGATGGGATAGGACGATACTAGAATCGCCGCGCGAGTGGCGTCCTAATCGATTTAGCGTAAAATGAAATTACCATCACTAAAAAGCGCTCGTGACGTCATAACGCGTCAAGGTCAGTACAAAAAATATGACACGCTTGGTTTTCATACAGATCGCGGTACTTGCGTAGTCTATCTATGTCTGTGTCTGTTACAAAAGATTTAAACGTGAAAAGAAAATAAAAAAGAAACGGGCTCTTATTATAAAATCATAAATATCAATAAGAATTGAGGGTATATATGAATAAAGCCAGCTTTTAAATAATAATGGAGCGACGCGAGGGTATGACTAAATAAATAAAAGTTTTGTTTTAAAAAGGTTTGCGTTTATAAGAAATTTATTTGTCGCGGTCTTTGTTTTTCATTATGCTTTATCAACCTAATTTTACCGGGTTCGGCTGTATATAATAGAATTCATTAATTAATAAATCTTAATGTTTTTATCTAGGTACATCTTATCTTTTATCTTATCATTTTATCTTTTTAGCATTCATGTAAATAATAGAAAGTGCTTTCTAAAAATGCATTTATTAAAAAACTTCATACTACGGGATTAGATATAGTCCATATTTTTCGAGTTTAAACTGAATATAAACATTACAACAACAACAGTATTTATAAGTACATATATTTAAGTATAGACTTTGTCAAGGAGTAGGTATATTAAATATTTTGTTGTTTTCTTCACCTCGGCCTCGGTATTTACACAGTGTATTTACTTATAACATTTGATGCTTATAAATATGTAATCATTAATAGGTACCTATAATGAAATAAAGTTTTTATTGTAACATTTCAATCCATATTTTTTTATGGAAATCTCCATACTTATAGGAAAACCTCCAAGTATTTTTATCGAATACGCTACGTCCTACGTCAGTCTTCACGTCTTCATACTCGCTGATTACCCGTCTACCTAGATTGTATCCAGAATATCAAAATGTCAAGCCACATCCGATCTGTGCACTCCTATTGCACAGAAATTTCTTGAAACTGTCAAGTGGGAAACCCGTATTCCCGTGTCACTATGTAGAAGGAGCGTGTTCCGGAACAAATCGGAAGTTCTACAATTTACTGTAGGTACCTCTTGGTAAATCTTGGTGACACATATTCTAATTTTCTGATTGATTATTGAGACTTGATTATAATGGGGCTTGTATCCGAGACAAGTTTAAGTCAAGTTTAGCATTTGATTTATTTGGATTTGATGATGTTGATTAACAATGTAGGTATTTGTGTAGTTTCAAATATAGGTTAATGGAGGATTCTCTTACTTCGAGATACAGGAGGTCTTTAATGGCTTTTTAATTAATATTTGAACAAATTAATATAAATTTAATTATCTATATTCGCGTATCTACAACAATTTGATCCGGGTTATAGTTTTTCACATGCAAACGTAGAGAAATATTATAGAAAACTTTAAAAGTTAAAGGAAAATACAAACGGTGTTTCCAATAATACAGCGCCACAGAACGTAATTAATTAAAATACAGAGATAATATAATTTTTTCTTTTAGAAATTAGAAAATAATGCTTCAATATAAATTCAGAAACTTCGTCGTTATATATGTATTTAAAACATAAGAAAATAATAATTTGATTTTCGAATCAACGAAAATGAACATAATTTATTGGAAACTAGCGGTCCGCCCCGGCTTCGCCCGTGGTACATATTTACGTTTTCTCTACATAAAAACCATCCTCGTACTTCAAGGAAAAAAGAATTATCGAAATCGGTTCAGCCGTTCTCGAGTTATGCGCTTACCAACACATTTTGGGATTCATTTTTATATATAAGAAGAAGATAAGTTTTAAGCAGCTTTTCGAACATCAAACTTTTACTGTAACTATTTATTGAACGAAATAAAATTCTCTTGTTTCTCTTCCTGATTTTGAGTTCGGCAGCAATCCGATTCTATCGATACCTATAATATGTTCGCAAATAAAATCAGTTCCGGCTTATTTTAAACCAAATATCTCAATTGGTTATTGATTACTTTCTAATTTTAATTCAAATAATTTTATTTACGTTATTGAATACTAAATAACCTGCACTTCTATCGATATTAGTAAAACATTTATCAAGTAAGTATCTCTTGTAATTATTATTTTTTATTTATTTTTACAACTTTATTTGGTATAACGAAGTAGACGTGGAATCAGGATAAATATCTACATAGTTTTATAATAATTCTAGGCGCGTGCCCTTTATAGGCATGTCTTTATCGTTCCCGGCTCGTTATTGGTGAAATATCTCACGATTCATGTTTCCATATTGCCACGCGCCTAAATGAATTCACGTTGCTTTAGGTATTTGCCTTAGAATTGGGATGACTATTGTACGATCATCTCATGAGCCTCTGGAAGACACTAAGATGATAGAATATAATTTTATTTTAAGGCAAGCAAAGAAGAATTAGAAAAAAGGAAATGGTGAATGATAATATTATGGCTCTACCTATCTGACGGATCATGGATCAATCAATGGTCATGAAATTAAATATTACATGCTACATACATTGCTGTTCACATTCGCTTACAGTAACTTGTGAATCTTGGTCGTGATATTAACTTTTGAAGTGAAACTTCTTAGGCGCGTTGACAGTAAAATTTCAAGGTCGCGTCATGGCAATACCGTCACACCATGGAGTAAGGCGACGATTTTGGTATCTTTGAATCTTGCCAAAGAAGTTTCACTTCTGACACGTGTGCTCGGCACATACGCTCTTTTTTAACATTCAAAACAAATCATAATCAAGAAATCGAAGAACGGTACAAGTGGAGATTATGAAATAAGTGCTTAAGACTTAACACGACTATCTATACCTGAAAAATTAATGGTGCTAAGATTTTATTAATGCTGAGTTTATTTGTTCTATTTTAAAATAGTCTGATCAAATTTAAATTAATATTCAAGCAAGCAAGTACGTATAATTAATTAAGAATTTATTTGCCAACTGAAAAGTTGAATGGGTAGGTACCTAGTTACAATCTGTTAACCAATAAATATTTAGTAAGCTTCGAAATTGTAGAAACAAATTATTTTTGGTAGTTTTCTATGTTACTTTTACTTTGACACCTTCACTTAAATCCAGTAGGCATACCTATGTATGTATAAGCAATAAGCATGTATAGATAGCATAATGTCTTACACCTACATAATAAGGAAGCGGCACCGAGCCCTTTGAGTATGACGAAACGCCTGGTTATCATTAGCCCATTAGCATTGCCCTATATTTCGGCAGTGACTAGATCGAGTGTACACTTCCAGTCAGGTAGCTAGATTGGTGTGCGTGTGACCGAGGGGAGCGATCGGTTACACTAAATAAAGATATCCGCGTCGGCATCCGCACGGGGAAGCTCCCACGTGTTGTTACGGCTGCTGATTTTTTCTGCAAGATTGCCAATTTGGCAACTGCTTTTGGCAAGATTGTGTGTGGCAACCCTGGGTGACTGGGTCATGGAGTTTGTGGATTCTCATCAGAACTCCCCGAGTTTTTGCGCATTGATTTCTACTTGATAGAGCGTTAGAAAAACTGAAACCCCAGATAATTTTGAACGCATGTTTATTGAATGGCAGAAACAAAATTTATAGATAACTGTTTGACCATAATGAATCTATATATATTAATTTTATTATATTGCAATTTATTATAATTATCTTTACAAAATCTGTAATGAATTACTTTCTATTATTAATTCCCTCGTAGCGTGCCAATTTAATGTCCCAAGAACATCACAAAATATAGTCTCTACATAAGTATCTAAATGTGAAAATGTGAAAACATTAATGGTAGGTATAAGGTATTTGGCGAAAATTCGAAGTAGTAGTACTGCAATAGTATATGCAGTAAAAGAAAAACTTAATAGATGAAAATAACAAAGTCAAGTATAAATTATTTATTTTATTTGAACTATTCCTATTATTAACTATACAGGACTGAAGCCAATCAATAATTCACTTCAAAAGTTAATATCGCGACCAAGATTATTTTAGAAGTTACTGTAAGCGAATGTGAACAGCAATGTATGTAGCATGTAACATTTAACTTCATGACCATTGATCCATGATCAGTCACTTAGATAGAGCCATAATATTATTATTTTCCATTTTCTTATTCCTCCTTCTTCGCTCGCATAATAAAATTATATTCTATCATCTTAGTGTCTTATAAAGGCTCATGAAATGCTCGTTTAATAATAGTGATCCGAATTTTAAGGCAAATAATATACACATAGCCACGTGAATTCAATCAATCCATAGATAGCGAATATGTGTTCCACCTGTAACTTGTAAGACAAGCGTTTTCCATGTGTATTTCATGTTTCAGTTTTGGTTAAATATAAAAAAGACACGTAAATGTACAACGGAAATATAATTACAATAAAGTGTTAATAGAGACGCATTCCATGTTTTATAAATATAAAATAATTCAGATGTGAATCGATTGCGAGACGCCACAACAAAAGTGATTCATCTTAATTAATAGACGATAGAATACAATGTGAATGTCAGGCAACGGGCACTATTCCAAAGACATTGTGATCTGTGATTGTTATTTAATTATTATTGTCTTAGGGTCACCGTTCCATATCATCGTCAGTGACCCAAGCTCGACTTCTATTGGCAATTATTTATGACGGTTCACGACACAGAATGTGACCAAAGTCATCGTCAGAATAGAAAATTATAATTGTTTATTTTCTAAAGATTGTAGAAATGGAACTTTTAAGTCTCTAATGTGTTCTCTAAATATTATGTTCTCTTCTAAGTTAATGTTTACTCTAAATATTATGTTCTATTAATTTCTGCTTATAATAGTCGTTATAGAAATTGATTCATATAAATATTCGTCTTTATTCTTTTCCAGAAACGGTATCACAAGATGCCGCTCCAAATACGAAGGGAGGGTGTCACTAGCTTCCTCCGGCAGAACCTCTTAACATTACTGACAATTATCGGGGTAGTCGCTGGCACTTTACTGGGATGGGGGCTGAGGGCCACAGGGTACGAATGGACAAGGCGAGAGGTTATGTACTTCCAGTATCCTGGGGAATTGTTCTTGCGAATGCTGAAGTGCTTGATCGTCCCGCTTCTAGTTTCGTCCATTGTGTCTGCGATTGGATCTTTGGATCTTAGTTTATCTGGAAAGTGAGTATACAAATAGTTGAGCTTGTTTTCAATACCTTCTATGATACCTTCAGGTATCTTAGAGATATCTTTTAATAATATTTATTTCCTAACCTATTTCTCTCACAAATATATCAATATACTTTTTAGTCCATACCAAATACATAATGATAAAAGATGTATTAACCTTCCAACACTACCTTGCAGAGTAGGTCTTCGAGCAATCATCTACTACATGACGACGACGGTATGCGCAGTCATGCTCGGTATAGCTCTGGTCACTACCATCAAGCCCGGCAAATCGTCGGAGGCGTTTCAACAGCCTAATGCGACCAAACTGGTCACTAAAGATACCCTGACAGCAGATACACTACTCGATTTAATACGGTAAGTATGTTCATTATTAATGTCGTGTAAAGCAAATGAAATTTTCAGTTACAGGTTATGAAACTTATGAAAATAACAGCCTTAACAACTAACATAAAAAGAGTAAGTCACGATTTGTTAAATTGAGTGACTTTTCATTATGCATAAAAATAATAGGGCAACGTCTTAATGTTTTTAGCTGTGGTTTTTAGGTAGGGATCTATGTATTTTTTAATGATTTTCGTGATGACTGATGATGATGATGACGTAGATTAGATGCAGTTGCATATTAATCCTATCCTGTATACAGTTCAATTGGACAGATGAAATTTCAGACTCAATTTATAGTTAAGTAGACATGAATCGTCATTACTCATCGGCTTAACTAAAGTGTATGTAATGGAAGCATTCAGATTCATTCATAATATACATTACGTTGCTACTGAATTTCATTTTTTCTTAGATTTAGATGTGTTATAAGCTTACGCTGTTACTAACTTTATGTTAATTATTTTTGTTCGCTGACAAGTCGATGAATAATTTTTTACTTTTCCTTGTTCTAAATTAAGTATTTATCATAAAAATTAAGTTCTGTCCAACTTGTCTCTATAAAAAGTTCAATATTATATTGCGTTGATAACTGAAAACCGAATTTCAAAAAAATTTTACTAAAAAAAGCTAAAGTAAAAGCAAAATAACCATAGATATATGCAAAAAATCGTTTGTACGTTATACATTGTAGTTCTACCACACTCGAAGTGCAAAAACAATGATAATTGTCAATTTATGATAGTGCAAATTGGCGTCGTAGTGCCCTCTCGTCAGTCTTCATCATCTATTTATGTTGTGTTCTACTTACTAAGATAGGGCTGAACAAATTTATTATAGTGTCATAAGACATTTATGATTATTCGTATCAGTTTTGAGGTAAAGAAGTTCGTTACGAACAAGCAAAGCTTTATGTATGAATAAATTAAACTTTAAAAAGCTATTCTAATACTTACCGACTTATCAGACATCAGTATACCAATTTCCTATTCTATTCAATTGCCAGAAAGTTTAGTACTTAGTTAGATTTTTATGAATTCCTCTGTATCTATTGACAAAATCAGATTAGTAAGAGACTAATAGAAATAAGACTTAGTAATCATATTTGCCAAGAATTTTCATTTAGATATAGCTCATCAATACATATAATAAAATTCTAGAAAAGTGGTGTCTGTACAATGAAAATATGTAAAAAAAAATTAGCAGCGGTTATTACTAAATCGATCCCAAACCCAAAACTGTTGTTAAAAAAATTTTTGTCTGTTTGTCTGTTTGTCTGTTTGTCGGTTTGTCTGTTTGTCTGTATGTTTGAACACGCTAATCTCAGAAACGGCTTATCCGATTTAGATGCGGTTTTCACTAATATATTGTGGTAAGCTTCATTTAACATTTAGTGTTTATTTCATGTCAATCGGTTCATAAATAAAAAAGTTATGACCATTTAAGTAATCACAGCGAACATTTGCTAAGGCATTCTATACATGAATTACTTTATTACGTAAATTATACGCTAAAGTTATTCCTTGACATGTCAAGATGATCATATCGAAAGTCCCCAAGCGTGGGGGGGGGGGATGGTTATGCTGAGGGGGTAGTAGGGGGGAGTCAAAGGACCTTTATTTAGATTTTTGCTCATAAGTCTAAAACCTGCACAAATAGCATTATGGTTACTTCTAGGTAAATTTTCTATATAAAAGGTCTTTGAAATTATGTCGTAGGTATTATATTCTTAACCCCCGTCGCAAAAAGAGGGGTGTTATGTCCGCTATGTGTGTTTACATGTCTGTCTGTGCCACCGTAGCTCGCTAACGGGTAATACGAATTAGATGCGTTTTTTTGTTACATTAGTTGTTTATTATATTATACTAGCGGTCCGCCCCGGCATCGCCCGTGGTACATATGAAAAATAGATGTTGGCCGATTCTCAGACTTACCCGATATGCACAGAAAATTTCATGAGAATCGGTCCACCCGTTTCGAAGGAGTATGCAGACTAACATTGTGACACGAGAATTTTATATATAAGATATAAGATAGGGGTAAGTGGGAATGAAAAAAACGAATGTTAGTTGTTAATGTAGGTTGTTAATGTAGGTTATACCCAAGTGATATATCAAATGAAAATAGACGACATGTCAGAAACAATTCGTCAAATTTTATCAAAATCGGTTCATCCATTTATTTGATATAGGGGTAAAAGTGGGAATAAATAAATGAATTTTATCAAATATACTCAAGTGACGTATCTAATGAAAGACATGACGTGTAAAGTACAATAAGACATATTTTATCAAAATTGGTTCATCCATTTATTGGATAAAAGTGGCAATAAAAGTTGTCAAATATACCTAAGTGGCATATCAAATGAAAGGGCATGACCTGACGTCAGAAGTATACCTAATGAGGCATAGGTATTTAATCAAAATCGGTTCATCCATTAATTATATAGAGGGGTAAAAGTGGGAATGAAAAAAACGAATGTTGTCTGTTATACCCAAGTGATATATCAAATGAAAAAAGACGACCTGTCAGAAACAACAAGTCAAATTATATCAAAATCGGTTCATCAATTTATTTAATATAGGGGTAGAGTGGGAATAAATAAATAAATTTTATCAAATATACTCAAGTGACGTATCCAATGAAAGACATGACGTGTAAAGTACAATAAGACATAATATTTTATCAAAATTGGTTCATCCATTTATTGGATATAGGTATAAAAGTGGGAATAAAAGTTGTCAAATAATATACCCAAGTGGCATATCAAATGAAAGGGCATGACCTGACGTGAGAAGTATGATGAGGCATATTTAATCAAAATCGGTTCATCCATTTATTGATTTATAGCGGTAAAAGTGGGAATGAATAATCGAATGTGGTCAAATAATATAATCAAGCGGCATATCAAATGACGTGTGAATTACAATTAGTCATGTTTTATCAAAATTGGTTAATCTGTTTATTACATATAGGGCACCTTAGGGGTGATAGTGGGGATAAATAATCCAAATGGAGTGCCAAACGAAAGGATATGACATGTACATAATATATGGGTATGATTAGACAATAGACATGGTTTAGATCAAAATCGGTTCTGCCATTTACTAGGGGTGAAAGGGAAAAGTTGAAAGTCTGTGAAAGTAGAAGGAATATGGGAGCGGGAGAATAACCACATCCTGGAAATTTTGAACTCTTCTGTACCTAAGTTTTATAGCTCAGTTTAGTAATAAATTTTACTAACAGTTCTTTTGTGTTATTATTTATTTTATTTCTTAACTTTATAATAATGTGTAAGTACTTATAATTTAGTTGTATATGATAGTACGTGTTTCAAGACGTGTTTACTCAATAATTGTGTGTTAAGTAGTAACTACTATGCAGTCACTATTCCACGCGGACGAAGTCGCGGGCACAGCTAGTTTTCAATATATTCAAAGAACCTACGAAGCAGTTATGAGCGTTGTACTGTAAAATTTTGTACATCTAGACACGATTTTATCACTACCATGTACGTAATAATTGTCGTATCTTAAATAAGTTTCCTGAAATTCATCTTGAGATAACCCTTTAATACTGGCGATCAATCAAACTAAAGAGCGTCAGTTTATTGTGTTAACGGGTTGTCAGGTGGCTACAAGTTAAGATTAGAGTTGGGGGAAGTCGACCTGTTGAAGTGTTGACCGGAATCTTGAAGCAATCGAAATATTTTGTTTTGTAGCGTATATAGTTCGTTTTACCTTGCCTTGCTTTGCCAATTTTTGGAACATTGTATGTACGAATTTAGCCTCTGATCAGATTTGCGAATAGGGAGAAATCCATGTAAAAATATTTTAAACAGATATGAATTATTTTTTTACTACCTACAGAAAAACGGCCGACACCAATATTATCATAATATATTATTTTTTAATATACACATCCTTTAGTAACCTGGTATTGGCTAAAAAAACTAAAGTTAAATGTATTTTCTGTCAGATTCTATACTTTTAATAAGTTTTAACTTCATACGCAAGATACGTGTCTTAATATCGTATATAAATTCAATACAAGTAATTCCTTCCTCTTTGGTCTATCTTATTCACACTGAATCCAATATATCAAGGTTGATAGTTCTTACAAGTAACATGTAGATTGTAGGTACAGTAACAAGGGAAGCGACCTAGTCCATTCATCATGTGCGAGCATCTTCTAATCCGTTTAAAAGATTTGCCCTTCGCGCTCTTGTGTTTAGACTTTAGGCGATGATTGGTCTATAGCTGTGATTTTATGAACCGTTTAATTTGTTTATCAGAAATTTCTTATTTTATTAGGAGCTTATGAGATAGAATAAATAAGAGGATAGACCTTTAACTCACAATTTAAGGCAGATTTTAATGCTGCAGATCAAACGCAGAGTTGTTGAAATGTATCGTTTAATTATTTTGATCTGACCAATTTATACTTAAAAGCAGTTTCTGAAATAAAGGATAATCGGTAGCTTTTATAATATTAAACTTTTAGGCATTAGATAAATTCTTTTAAGAATGTTGGAAATAATGGTAATCTGAATATGCTTTAAAATAATTTCAGAAACGTTTTTCCTGAAAACATCGTGCAAGCGACTATTTTTTCATATCGCACAAGGCTCGCCTACGATGTCAACGACACAAAAGCTATAAAAGGTGAGTGCTACGCATGTTCTACGTAATATTAATTAAATTATACCATTGAGAAAAAAAATCGTGCTTAAACCTCAGGATATGATTATAACCACTTAACTACATAAAATATATTTGAATTTGTTTACCAGCTCGGTCGTAGAGCACCAAACTCGTCAAATTTCATATAATATGTGAAAAATGATCATAAGCATTTGGTACTTTAACATTGTACATTTTTTTTATTATACATACCTACTTGTACTTTACATGAAAGACTAAAGAGTTCTTGAGGAAAATTATACAGGTGAAGTGAGTCATTATGTTCTTTGCTTTAACTTTTCAGATTTTAAATTAAAGATATGTGAACGTTCTTTCTGGCTATACGTATTATTATTTTTTTTTCTCATAATTTTTTGTTAATTCCAGTAAATAATGAAATCCCGTAATAAGACTAGGATAACAAATAATTTTATAAAGATATATCCATTATTGTATAATGTTTATATCCCTTCCTCTATAGCACAGAATACATAATAGTAGCTAAACGCTATCTATAGTCTAATTTTACGGGCCAAATTAAGAATGATTCAAACTATATTAAAGTACTGTAGCACATACTAATGCTTTTTTATAATTTATTAATTTCTTACATAATAAATAACCTTCGTTTTTCTAATTTACAGGTCATCTAGAAACATACAAAATAGAAGGTGACTATCAAAAGGGCAGCAATGTTTTGGGCTTGGTATGTTTCAGTATTGTTCTGGGAATAACTTTGGGCAAAATGGGAGACAAGAGTCGGCCATTGCAAAACTTCTTCCACGCGCTATCTGAAGCTATGATGATCATCACTGGATGGGTTATTTGGTATTTGTTCATTTTTAAGAGTATTTAATTAATAGTATTCTTCTTTATGTCTTATTTTTTACAAATTTTAAAATGCCTCTCATGTGTGATAATGGTGCATTTAATACTATAGAGCTTGCTTTTCCTCAAATATCTCATTATCATGATCGGCGTAGCTTATATGGTTTGTAAGTGCCTGATTTTTGTTGTAAGCTTAATGAATGCCATAAATATAATTTTTATCATACGCTCCTAATTTGAAGAACATTATTAAAACCTAATTTTTTACAGGCTATCACCCCTCGGTGTTTTCTTCCTAGTGACAGCTAAAATAATGGAAATCGATTCATTCGCGGAGCTAGTTGGAAGGCTCGGTCTATACTTCATGACAGTACTACTGGGTTTGTTCCTCCATGGTTTTGGTACGTTGAGCATATTGTTCGTCATTGCGACGAAGAAGCTCCCTTGCCGGTATATCGCTAAGATGGGACAGGTTATGGCCACTGCGTTTGGTACTGCTTCTAGGTAAGTTTACATGGGAAATAGATTTTAAGACATATTTTGTAATAACTTGTATGTGTCTACGTGTTCATCCGTAGATGATGATAAAATTTCTTTTGTCTCAATCTCTATTTTTATTAGGTTCTAAATTACTACTTACTTTCCATTGTCCCTGGCAAATTTTGAACTTATTATCTCATCAAGCCAATAGTTTTTACAATGCAAAAGGAAACATGCATATGTTTCCTTTTGCCCAGGTCACCTGCAAGAGATCACTATATGGCCACATTTTCTGGATTTTATTTTTTCTGAAATTTTAAAATAAATCTTCCAGTTCAGCAACAATGCCAATAAGTAATAACGATAGGGTGTTGTGACGAAATGGGGCTCGACCCTCGTATAACCCGCTTCGTGATTCCCATCAGAGCCACAATTTTAACCCTGCTATAAATGTTAGCTGTTCCTGAATTTATTTTCTTACATTTTTCCTGAATCCTTAATCTAAAGCTACTAACAGGAAAAATTGCCTTATTAACTTCAAATTTAAAATCAATATATCCTAATTTATTCCAGTTCAGCAACAATGCCAATAACGATAGGGTGTTGTGACGAAATGGGGCTCGACCCTCGTATAACCCGCTTCGTGATTCCCATCGGAGCGACCATTAACATGGACGGCACAGCACTGTATGAAGCCGTGGCTGCTATATTCATTGCTCAGTTGAGGAAGGTGGAAATGTCCTTTGGAAAGATTATTGCTGTCAGGTAAGGAGATCTTTAATAACTCTGTATTTTAGGTGTTATTGGCTGATGCAGAAAAATTCTGAGAGTAATGAATAATAAATTTTTATCTACTTGAGGAAATGTTGTACAGTTCTATGCATATGCTCTATTTTAAGTCCTTAGCCCAAATTGACATCGTTTACTGCTTACTAAGTACTAGTGACATAATTTTCTAAAACTTTTGAATTTTTTCACAATCAAATATTTCCATTTCAAGATTTTAGATAGCCTTTAGGAGGAATCGGCCGCCTCCTTGGTACAGTGGTTGACGCGTGAGCGTAGAACCGAGGGGTGCTGGGTTCGATTCCCGGTGGAGACGAAGAAAAAAATGTCTTGGTCTGGCAGGACACATAAGGCTGATCACCTACTTGTCCCTAAAGAAAATCGATCAGTGAAACAGATGTAGGAATAATGCATCTGCCCCTTACCCCACTAGGGGACACGGGACTTCACTTTTAGGAGGAATCACAGTCAGATTTGAATAGTTAGACATGCTAGTCAAATTTGACTGCACACTTAACAACTACTCCTTTATTTGTTTCTAATTTTATTTTCTTTTGTTTCTCCAAGATGTTGATTTAATCTATGGTTTAAATTTGCCTTCCAGTGTAACAGCAACAGCAGCAAGTATAGGTGCGGCGGGTATCCCACAGGCCGGTCTGGTTACCATGGTGATGGTGCTGGATACCGTCAACTTGCCCGCTGAGGACGTCTCCATTATCCTTGCGGTTGATTGGCTGCTGTGAGTTTTTGGTTAAAACTTGGACTTGGAATCTTCCTTATTTGATTTTTTTTCTAGATACTTGGGAATTAAGGGGACATTTTCCATTTTTTTAATTTTTACCATTAAGTTAAGTACTGATAAATATAATTCTGGATTCATTGAAAATTAAACAATTGATTTAGCTTCTGGTATTCTTCATTTATAATTTCTCTTTCCACATTCCAGTGATCGATTCAGAACAACAATTAACGTAGTGTGCGACGCGTTAGGTGCGATCATTGTGACTTCTTTATCCCAAGCCGATATTGAGAAATCTCGAGCCGTACAAAACAATGACAGAGAAGGCCCGGCGCATGAACTCAGCGATCTAGAGAAGGGCGAACATTGAAACGTTATAACGTTCATAACGCACCGTTATAACGATATAACCGTTATCGTTACCGGTATCGTTATCGGTGGCAAACGTTTATTGTAAGAACAATTTAGTGTGAGTATTGTAGCCATGTTGTGATTAATTTATTGTGTTGAATTGTGTTATTGTATGCCATTTGATACATTGGCAGTTGCATTACATAATATTATAGTACATTTAACATATTTAGTTACAGTTGAAAGAAAATGTATTAGGTAGTTTGGAATTTAGATTTTTCATACTTTAAATTCGGTGATAGTACTTTTACAAACAAAATTGAATGTACGTAGATTATGAGCTTAAAACTATATGTGTGTTCTCGGTGTGCCAAAACACTATTCGATGAATTTATGAAGTAGCAGTTTTTTAACTCTTTAACCACGAAAATATTTATGGAAAATTATGATTAACGATGTATGTAGGTATAAAATAATAATTTTGGAAAATCTTTTTGGAAATTTGCTATGAAATTTTTCTGAACACATCGGTAGAAATACGCATTATATTAGTACAACTGTACTATTTACTTCTATCTTTCAATACTATTTACCTATCCAAGAAATCCTTATAGTTTTTGTATGTACATTGAAATCATAACTTGTTGTATGGTTGTATTTAATTGTGCGCCTGTAAAGTACATTATATCAAAAATAGATTATTTAAGTAACTTGTATAGTTATGTGCCATAATAATAGTTGTAAATTAGAATTTAGTCACCCATAAAATTCTTGCATTCCAATTGATATTTGTTTAATTTAAAAAATATTGAAATACTCAATCGTTTTGAACGAAAATTATTTTAATTGTATTGTCACATATCAAACAAATGTGGATGAGTAAGTAATCTTTTTAAAGGTTAAATAACATGGTTATTTGAATTGTTTACTCAAAGTTTACAAGAAGTTTAATTTGTTCGTAGTATAAATATTACATTAAAGGTGTTAGAAGTAGAATATCTACAATGTATGTTACCAAATATTAAGTAATAAGGCAATTTATCGTGTTAAATTAAATGTGTTCGACATACAACTCAGTATTGGTTCTAATAATGTATTATGAAGCAGTTGTCTAGTCTATTGTTTTCGATAGCTTGTGTATAATGTAGATAAATAGATACTCTATGGTCTATGAGATAACGGTCTAATTAGCATGACATGTAACAAGTTCAGTTTGACTGTTCCAAGATTAATGTGAGGACAAAAACTTTAACTATATTTTATTTAAATAATTTAATAATAAATAACTTATTACATTCAAGTGTTCTTTTTATTTTTCCACTAGCTACGCTCCACGATTTCGCCCGCGTGGCTCAGCTCCTGTTGGTCTTAGCGTGATGATATATAGCCTATAGCCTTCCTCGATAAATGGGCTATCTAACACCGAAAAAATTTTTCAAATCAGATCAGTAGTTCCTGAGATTAGCGCGTTCAAACAAACAAACTCTTCAGCTTTAAAATATTAGTATTGATTATGGTATTTTCATTATTTAGATTTAAAAGATAACAGAAAAATAACACCAACAACTCGAGAGTACATTAATGTATGAAAATATTCATTTATCATTAATGGGAAGCCATGTAGAGGAGAAATAAAAGACTCTTCTTTAATAAAGTAATAACTTTATTTTACATTTATGCCTGTCTCGGTATAAAACTTTTAACACACTTTAAAACTTCTATAGCCTCACAGCCCATGGTAACATCACTATCAACTAAACATTTTATAAACAAATTTGACTAATATTCAACAAAGAAATAACAAGCATTAAGTTCTCTGTTAACTTAAGGAACTCAGTCAGTCTGTCAGTTTGAAATTAAATATTAGAATTAATAACTAAAAGATACTTAAAATTCTAAACTGGGAATGTTTGGAGTATTTTTTTTACAAAACTTAAGAGTATTTCTAGAAATATGACTAAGTATTGGCTTTTTAGGAATGTGAAGAATTAGGTTTAACTTTTTCCTTACGCAATATCTGAATCCAAAGAAATGTCACACACGAGTAACAAATTCAGTTGGTCAAAGGGAATAATCGAAAAGATTGTCTATAAGAAAGGCACTATTGGTAAATTATATTATTTCGTATTAAACTAATTGTATTTACACATTTTGAAGACACGATACAGAATTTATTAAAATTTAAAGTCACATAAGAAGAATGATGCCATTCTAAAAGCTAGATATGTTCCAAGACTTATGATTTAAAGCTCCCAAAACTTATTTTACTTTTTACATTTTCATAACTTACATAACTACTTTGTATTTATTTAAATTACAAAGTAACTTTAAGACAAGATTATAAACATTACTTTTAAATTATGATACATATACCTTCATACATACTTATATTATGCTTTACATTGGTTGTTATTACACCTTTACCACATAACATTTTTGTAACGTTATAAGTAGGTACACATTATTTCGTTATTCATGCAACGAATCTATCATATTTATTTCCTTCCAAATCAACTACACGACGCTCGCACTGTCGTTATAAAAACCGTTACTTCAAAATCACGTATCGTTATTCAAAATAACGTATCGGTGCTAAACAATACCATTAACGGTATTATTGTTGTTCAAATGTTTCTGCGTTCCGTTTTGCGTAACAAAGCTGCGGGTTGAGTCTCGTCGGCTATTCCTCTCGCTGTGTAGTGAGAACCTCGCTCTGGCGAGCGTGGCTGCGGATATCTCCATGGAGTCGCCGTGTGGGAACCTGGACCCTCGACGCATGCTTCCGTTGCGGCAACGCGCGTGCTTTAATTAATTAATTCATTTATTATTATAAGTTTAAATGTTTTATACATGTACTTCATTGATTGCAAATAAATAAATAAGTGAAATATTCATACCTAGAAACATCGCAAACTATAAAAATATAAAGATTCTTTAAAATGGCTAATAGAAAATTTTAAATAAGTTTACATTTTACATAAATGAATCTCGTGTAAAGCATATAATAGGTACTAAGATTTTTAAGATATTCTTTGTTTGTGCAGACTTTTTTAATTATAAAATTTTCAAGCTTAATGCAGATAGATTCGCTCTAGGTGGCACAAATCGTCTATCTACTATCAATTTTTTGAGGCCTGGTGACCTTGATAATGGATTGCTAGAATTAGTGCATAACCAGACAAGGTAACAAATTATACTAACTGGGCCAGAACGCCAACTCCATCGATTCCTGTTAAATACTCCATAGACTATGGGATTTGCACAGGAATTCGTACAGGAGAACAGCCACATTGCCTTTTGAAATGCTGGATCTAAGTGATTCACTATGTCTTTGTCTATCCAGTACCTGAAAATAGATATAAATATTGTTAAAATAGTTCCACTATTTATGATATTATGTTTTACAATATGACTATAATATGGTTATACTTATAAGTATATGAATTTTCAAGTTTTCTAAAATTTGATATAGAGCGTAGGGATTTCATTGTTAGTAAAATAAATATTCCGAGGAAGGGAGGAAGAAATATCTTACGTAAGTATGTATAGAATCATTGAAAAGAAAACTTCATATGAATACCAGTACCACAGTATTACAATATTATTTAGGGCCGATTTTTCAATGCTTGGATAAAACTTATTCGTCGAATAATGTATAAAACTACCATTTTAAAAACGTAGGTATTCTAATTGCCCGTATTTGAAAGTTTACGTGACATTTTAATATTATCGTGTAATACTTTATTGGACGGATAAGTTTTATCCAAGCATTGAAAAATCGGCCCTTATTGTAATACTGTGCCAGTACTATCAATGAATAGGTACCTACTTCTTTTTTTCTCAGATTTATCATATGATAATTTTACATACATAAATAGTTCATATAAAATCTTTAAAAAGTTCATATAAAATCTTACCATAAGCAATAGCAATAGTACGGCGACCAACACGTAAAGAAAACTAGGACGATGGTCACTGACATCTTCAGTGTTCTCGCCCTCGCCCTTCCCAGAATACCGACGCCGCTACGCCGCATTTTATCTGAAAGCAAGTGAAAAAAATTATATTATAATAGTGCTTTTATACAAAATATTATTGCGATATAATAGACTGGGGTAGAAGCCTTCAAAAATAATAAAAAGATAAAAAAAATCGCAGTCGGATGAAAACCATTAGAAAAGGAGGAGAATATGATGAAAATAAATTAAGGCCGTGTACGCGGTCCGTGCGCTGTTTGGCTCAAATATGTGATTTTTCAAACCAGATTGTCCATCAACCACTTATCTTACAAACATATGAATTACTAATAATTTTAGGAAATTTTATTGTCTATGTAGTTAGTTAAGAGTTTTTTTCAATCAATACAGTATTTCTGAATACCATCAAGATAACTGAGCCGATGATTACTTGATTTCACTTTTAGTGTCAATTTCAAAGCTAAAAATATCTGAAATTGCTGACAGATCTAACACACAATTATTTTTAACTAACTGCAAAAATCCTTATTAAAATAGTTAGTTAAAAGATTTTTTTATTTTGGACTCCTAACTTACGAAATTAAAATCCGAACAATTTGAATTTTTTTAGAAATTATAGTCGACAAAATGATTATTTTCACCAAGATATTTGACTTTATTGAATATAATTTATACATATTGCAATAAAAGAATGTCTTACTTATAAGATAAAATTTAAAAAATCAACTAAGGTACCTCTATTATTTTTCTACAAATTTTTTTAAAGTACTATAAAACACTGCGCGAGACCCGATTAAAATCAGTCGGCAGCGAGCCTTTCCAGAGAGAGGACATGTTGCTCGGCGCTCTCCTGTGGACCTATGCTGTTCATAGTAAAAGGTTAGCGCAAGCCGCGATCTATCGTAATAGATCGCGGAGTTATTGACTTGCGTTAAATAGAATATGCGCTCTTAAGGAAAAATAAATTACGGTCAATCCGAGTTCGGGTAGTGGGAGGGGGGACTTGTAGTTTTGTCGAAAATCGAGAGAGACCATTTTTTTCTCTTAAAAGCTCCCCCCTCCCACTTCCCTGACTCGGATTGACCGTAATTTATTTTTCCTTTTATTTTCATCATATTCCCCTCCTTTTGTAATGGGTTTCATCCGACTGCGATTTTTTTTTTGTTTCAAAAATTATCTACTCTAGTCTATTAATGATTATAGTCATTTTGAAAATGCTAACATAAGTTTTAGCTTGTTATTCTGGGTAGGTACTCGTTTTTGAACCTATTTCTAATGGTGCATTTACATCAAATAAACATAGAGCTAGCATGCTTAAGCAAAAGCCTTTTTCGTGATCTTTTAGAGTAAGCAAATTCTTATGAAAAACACTGAGTTTTTCAGTATTAGAACATTGCATATAATCTTTTCGAACGCACTAAGATCAACGAAAGAATACTCTACGCCTAAGTCTACGCCTGCCTACACTAAAAGTTAGTACTTATTTTTGTAACACACACTTAAATCTTTCGAAGTATAAGTTCTATATGTCGTAATTTGCATATCATGTGCACTAGTAAAACAAAAGCTATCTCAAAATTCAATCATTAAGAGAATGATACCAACCATTAGAAGTATTGGCTCGCTTTATGATCTCCAGTAACGCAGCCGACGAGCAGTACAGCGTAGAGACCAAGGGCGCCACATACATCAGCACCATATTGAGGAGGAAATACGCAAACTCATGCCGCTCTGTTGGCAGCGAGCCGTATGTCACGCATTGGAAGTATCTGGAACGTTCCAGAAGAGTCTATTATCTACTTTACAATTAAATATAATGTATAATAATTTAAACCGTTTTTAAATTAACAGCTTGTAGCAACAATTGAACATTGTATTTCTATTTAAATAAATAAGATAAGATTAAGAAGCTTAAAAGCTTTTTTTTAACGCTATCTGATGATATCGCTGATAGCCTAGATATTCAATGATTTCTCATTTTATTTGATACTAGCATTCCGCCTGCGGCTTCGCCCGCGTTTTCAAAAAAAAACCCGCATAGTTCCCGTTCCCGTGGGATTTCCGGGATAAAACCTAGCCTATGTCACTCAGAAATGATGTAGCTTTCCAACAGTGAAAGAATTTTTCAAATCCGCCAAGTAGTTTCGGAGCCTATTCAATTCATACAAACAAACAAACAAAAAATCAAACCTTTCCTCTTTATAATATTTGTATAGACTAGCTGCGCTCCGCGGTTTCACCCGCGTGGGTCCGCTCCTGTTGGTCTTAGCGTGATGATATATCCATAGCCTTCCTCGATGAATGAGCTATCTAACACCGAAAGAATTTTTCAAATCGGACCAGTTCCTGAGATTAGCGCGCTCAAACAAACAAACAAACTCTTCAGCTTTATAAAATTAGTATAGATTCATAGATAAGATGTATAAGAAAGCTATGAAATCCAACTGCAAAATAAACACGACAAATATTAAAATACAACTATAAGTATAACAGTAACTCACCCTTTCACATCTGGATGTTCTTCCAAATGAAATATGAAGCTCTGTGGTAGACTGGCGAGGCCGGCGCACACCCACGCGGTGAGTAAAGCTCTCCGGACCCTGGCTTCCCAGGTAACGTTTAGAGGTTTTAAAATTGCGTAGTATCTGAAAAGTTATGTTTATTTAAAATATTTTTAGAATTTATCCGACAGCGTTTATGATTAGACCTAAAGAACAATATTGGAAGCGGGGTGTCACATTATAAAATTACTGATAATGATGTTTTAAATTCATTGCAATATAAATACATGCAGAATCCCTGAAAAATTCAGCATACGTATGTAAAATAAAAAAAAAAAAATACTAAATATGCATTTAGTAATTGTATTTTTTACGTGTACGTATGTAATAAACTACACCTTGTCCTTAGTGAGTTAGAGCTATTACGCACTGTCGACCAGACCACTGGCGACTGTGACTTACTATAGTTTAAATAGGGGCTTGCGCACTTAGTCGTCAGTCGTCCAGGAGTAAGTCCAGTCGCCTGGCGACTGGTCGACAGTGCGTAATAGCTCTTAGAGACAAGAGTTTTGATATAGAGCATTGGTAACCCAAAAAAATCAACATAAATGTCGAAATGAATAATTTACAAATCAACGACAAGGAAATGTAAGAAGCTACAAGATATTATTTACAGGATAATGGCAGTAGTAAATGATATTATTTTGGAGCTCACTAAAAGAGCTTTTATTTTTACTTTCCTACGCGGTAACTTCGTTACTATAATATCCAAGGTTGGCTCGGACGTTATAAGTGTTATAACTCATATTTTTGCTCAGCCTTGTTGGCTTACTATAAACTCTGTTCGAATCATGACGGATTGATCCATTACCAATATTATTTCGTAAATACACGTGGATCAAAATGCGAACTTGTACAAATTGTTGTTACTTCCAGTTTGACTTCTAAATGACTCATAATGGTCAACATAAATAAATCTTGTAATGCTTTGAAGAGATATAAATATTAAATAAAACGTTTATTTTCTCTCAAACGGTAACAAACTCTTCACCTAATAAAAGACAAATAAATAAATACGAATTTTCATCAAAGAATTGCCATTCATTTTATTTGATATCTATTTTCGTGAAGACTTTAGATAAAATGTATAAATTTGAGCGACAGGTAAAAGCTTATTTTGTTCAATATTTCCTTTTATATCGTGTAAAAATACGTAAGTATATTAGGGACGCAAATAATATGTTAAATCCGGTCGTTAATACTGGGCACGTAAACGGATCAATAAAAATGTGTGTACGATATGTATTTCTGTACCTACGTTATTTTATAGCCCTGTTTTTATATTAATGTAACATCGTCAATATTTATGTATATTTATGTATTAATTATTACCTATACTAACTGCGTAACTGTAACTAGGTAACTAGGAACTACGTTTGTGCTATCTATGTAATTTTTTATTTGATTAACAGTTTATTACATATTACTGAAATTATTATATTAATGAAATAAAACATAAAACTTTAGTCAAATTCAGTTACGAAAACATTCTGTACCTATCTCTATACGTTCTTAACCCATTCTAATGTTCAAAGTCAACACAATTTCTCTTTATCGATCTATTCGTAAATACATTCTCCACATTTGTACAAATAACGTGTACATTTTGATATTAATAGAAACATTAATAATATCGTTTCCAGATGGTTGCATTCTTCCGAGCCACAACTGTTGTGGTTTTATTTGAACTATTTGCAAGTTTGATACAAATAAATGGAATACACGTACTTAATATTGAATACACGTACAGCAAAATTGTATAGGCCATAGGGACGATGAAACGTGTTTGTTCTACGTTGAGCTTATTTCCTACTTTGTGAAATCTATCAATATTTTTTTATAACTCAACTCAACGATACAATATGATATATTTATTGATTACATAATATTTCATATATCTGATATACGTAGAAACGTAAGTTTTAAAAAAAAGGATTTAATAGACAGAGTTTTCTCAGTTACAAACACATTTTCCTAGAAAGCTTTATCTATACTTACACTGCGGTTCCCATTAAAATAAAGGTCTCCCCCTACCTCTTGAGGTACTAACCTATCAACAGCGATACAAATAAGTACAAAACTGGAGAGGTAGAGTCCAAAGGTCCTCGTGAACATCATGAGGCGGCACATGAGGTCGCCGGCCAGCCATTGCACTGTGCCCGCCCAGGCTATCTCCAGCGGCATCATGAGAAATGTCACCTGTACAGCAAAGACAATTTTGTGGTTTAGTGAGTTACGCTTTTTTTTCGAGTTAAATCTAAAAGGTCCTTATACACGTGTACATTAATAGTAGCTCGTAGGTGTATAGATCGAGTAAAGAATAGGAACAAAGGCTTTCTAATGCTTTTTGGCATATACCTTTTTATTGCAAAATGTTCAATTCCTGGAGTTTAAAATATGAGGAGACTTTGTAGACTCTAAGTGAGGTGGTGATTGATGATTTTAATAATAAGTTATGAAATCTACAATCATTGTACTGGAAATAATTGATAGTTGATGAAATTACTCAAATTCAATTATAATTATTCGGAATTTACAATAATTTCGCTCACATATTGAATCAGAATTATACCTAACGTTTATTAATTAGTTGAAATCCCGTATCTCTATATTAACCTAATTTCTACTTAGCAATAATTTGCCATTTGGCCATTTCTTGAATTTCTTGAAAATTGTTTTTCTAACAATAATCACCCTAAAATATGTGCCAACAGACATCTTACCATAAGATCAGCGACAGCCAAATGCATAAGCAGCACATCCAATCTGCTCGCTCTGCCAGCCCGTCTCCGTTTCACCAATTGCGATAGTACCGTCAAGTTCCCAGTAGCCGAGACCATCATCAACACACTGTACACCGTAATGGACACCATGTGGCCATGGTTGAACCGCATGTCCAAAGGCAACTCATCGTTACTGGTGTTGAGGTGCGTCCAGTTCTTCTGTGACGCACCCCCCGGCCCAGATACCTTCTCGTCAATGTACATCATTGTGTTCATCGTTTATACCGCCGGGATGGGTTGAAGAGTGTCATGGTTAACGTTCTAGTTTGAGTCATGTGGTATCTGGAACAATAAATAATGTTATGAATGTTTTGATCTATTATAGGCGTTTTCGTTAAAAAGTCGAACATTGAAAAAGTACCTATAATATATAATGAATATTATAGTTAGAAACTTTCATCGTAATTAATAAACGACGATAACACATTAATTCATTAAAATACAACCATAGTTCAAATTCCATGAAATGGAATTGTCATCTCATTATTGGATGCATTTCAAATTATACAATCTGATTATAATATCTAGAGGTGAAGGTGATTTTTAAGATCAAAGAACAAAAACCAGAACTGCAATCTCCAAGAATGCTCTATTTAATTTATTATAATTAGTAGTTTTGGACACTGGTAAACTTGTTGACTAATATAGATCAAGAAAGTTGGTCGGATTAAACGAAGGCCATTGATAAGATCTGTTATTATGTCTGTAATAACTGACTAGGCGAAATAGCAGATTCTTCTTAGAAAATATTGGCGTAATAAAGACGTTCAATTCCACGAATTTAAGACCACTTAACTACGATGAAAATTAAAATACTTCCAACCAATTATTACTTAATGAACACTCAAAATTGCAGATTTACAAATTGTTATAACGAAACGATGTCTTCCCGCTTCCGCGCGAAACGATAAAATTCCTGCAAACAAATTGATGCTCCAACTCATTACAAAATCAAAAATGGGAACCCTTCAATCTTAAAAGGATCGTTGAAGAATAAACAAATAATTTTATCAAAGGAATCTCCGAATTTTACAGATTCCTCCGAAAGTTTTCGAGAAATACATAAGCGTGTTGGAAATACATTAAAAAGTTTCTTGTGTAGCCTCCTCAATGTCAGACCGCGTCAAAAACAAAGCACATCAAGTTAAGTGAATTTTGAGATAAAAGATTACGGTACAGTTGATTATATGCTTATAAGTTTTCAATGGCATAATTGGTATTTCGCAAAATACATGGCACCATGGTGTCAACATGTTTTGAGGGTGAAAATTTGAAGAAAATTTTGGATTTTAACCATATTTGATTCTTCTTAGTGTTCAATGCGAGATTCACAGCAGTAGATAGTTACGTTTTTATGTAAAAGTAAAACCAAATATCGATCATTAAAATTTCTTTGACCAGATTAAGAGTCATTTTATTGCCATAACGCGACCTTGAAATTTTACTCTCAACAATTAAACTTCAAAAATTGGGTTTTAGTTATAATTCAATTTCTTAACACTATTTACTCTTCAAGCTAAGTAAATCCAATAGAGAAAACTTTAAGAACTCGTCGTAAAACAATACAAAAATTTACTTAACTTCAAAATCTTTAATTTCAGCTTATTTTTCTGACACCTTAACGCTGGTTCACCGTAAGATCGACCTCAATAAACAACGTATTGTATTACAAATGAAAACGAGATTCCATCTAATTGTTCAGAATTAACAGAATCCCTTTCTATCATCTCAATTACTTAGAATTTAAGGGATAAGCAGTAAATTAATTTAGTGAATTCCAACAAATTCACAGTTGCTCACAGAAAATTTGAGAAATGATCATAATAATATACATTAATAAAATTGTAGGGAACACAACACTGTACATTGAATATTTTTTAAAGAATAGATACTTAGGGCGTGATCTACAATAGATACCGAAATATAGTTTTTATAATTTTTGTCTATTTCTCTGTCTTACTGGATAAATTAATTTTCATAACCCATTTGTTTCAATTAATACAACACAATAATGTGCGGAAACACATCGATATTAGTTTACAGTGGTAATAAATTATGTTGAACACATAATTTCGACCTTCCTTACGTTTGCCAAAATTTACCATTGCTAATTGAGACCTCTAATAGACGGTATACCTACACACCTCCGACTAAGTACCTCATTTCCTTCCTTTGATATGTGATGCCACATTATTTGGTTTGGGTGTAACGTAAACAGATGTTAATATTTTACGTGAAATTTAGAACGACCTGCCTTTACCTTTTTATTTATATGGGCAGATTATTTTTTCGTGGCCATGTTTATAATTTTTTTTTTTAATATTATCTAGTATCACCATTTGAGTATGCGTAATTTTTCACGTAAATTTAACATTATTTTTCTTTTTAATACCATTGTTTTGTAAAGGACTTCCTCATTTAGGCTATATAACTAATAAAACAATAATATAAAGAATCCAAAGTCCATCATCCATGTTTATACAGCTTAACTGGAATCAATAAAGAGCACGAACGTTTTTAAAGGGTCTAATAACGGAACGGTGAAACACTTAGCTAGAAGTAGGCCAATTTTAGAAATATTGTTTCAATATTATTCAACGTTTTAAAGTTATATTTGGCTTAAAGTTATTATAGTTTAATCGAGCTTTTAAGGTATTCAAATTTTTGGCGTAGGTACCTTTTATAGTGCTAACAGTCTATTATTAAACTCTAATTAATAAATTTCGCCTGTATATACGGAATAATATACCGTCTAAGAAAAATAAAAGTTTCAGCTCTACATACAAAAAAATTACGTCTGTATAGAGCTTTTTTTCCCTACTGATCCAACACATAAAATACATAAACTATTTGGTTTACACAGGATTGTTATAGCAAAATAACTTTGTAAATACGTATTTCAAATCTAAAACTACATATATAGTATAAGTTAAATGATGATTACGTATTGGTTTAGAAAAGCTCTAAATGTCTCTATAATATCATTCGCTCATTAACCTTAAAAAATTTTCGCTATAAAATCATTTCCTTATAAATATTCTATGTTAGAACCTTGTTAGAACATTATAATAAAAAAAAACACACATAACATATAAAAACAAGGCAGTACTCGATGGCAATTTGCTTTCAGTAACAGAAGCACTGATGCACAAAATTATAAACGTTATCGTTTGCCTTTTGGATTTTCGCAACGTTTATTCCTTATACATCGACCGTACCATGTCTTTCAATGGATAGATTAATCAAAGGATAACATCAAAGACCCTGTTTTCGATATTGATGCTGTGTTTAGGCATTCTATCTTTGTAAACCAATTTCGAGTCAAACGAGTAGGTATAGCTGATAGGTTTTGTAAGAACTTAATAATATTTGCGTTCGTAAATAATATTATATGTATTAAGTAACATCTGTTTATTGTAAAAAATATAGGTTGTGCTTTAAATAAAATTAATAAAGTCACTTCAATAACTATTTTTCACTCGTAAGCTTTGTGATTATGAAAAATTTAATAAAGAAACATTTGTGATGAAAGATCGTTATAGATTTATTATTTTGATGTAAGTAGCAAAAAATACATATTTTTCTAATTTATTCCTATTCAAGCTTTATCGAACTTATGAGTTAATAATAATCATACCTTTACATTGTCAATAATAAAGAAACTATTAAACGAATTTTCCGCTTGTAGATTTCGTAAAGTAAATTAAGGTTAGGGACCTATGACGTCACGTTAAATAAATATTAAGGACTCATATGACGTCAATATCCAGCCTCAGATTATTATAATATTGACTGAGTTTACATATTGTAGATTGTCGATACACCACATATTATGACTTCATGTTATTGGCAAATTGAATGTTTATTTTGGGAATTCCAACAATGTCTAAACGTAACTCATATTAGATCAATTCTTAAATTAATAAAGGATACGATAAATTGTGGAAAGAGTTATTTTATTGGCAATTTCTACTTATAAGTTATAGAAAATCGATTTAGCAATGTCAAAGACCGAGATGTCTCTACCCCTGATGATTATTTGAATGCTTTTCGGTAAGAAGCATTTAATTTATACCAAGTCTTGATCGGTCATTGTAATTATTGTAGTTTAATCCTTGTTACGTACACTGGTGACCTCCCCCATAGATTTACAATGCGGTTTGATTGGATTTGGTAGGAAGCGAAGGGTGAGGTTTTAGTCCCAATACCATTATACTGAACATCAACCTTTAGCCAACTAAAACAACTAAATAAAACACAGTGGGTACAGTGTCGGAATTCTGCATTTACTTACTACATAGTTAGTTAAGAGCGCAACAATATTAATCGATAACGAAATGTTATGATTAATATTCACTATGTATGTATGTATGCATTTATGTAAAACATTTAGCCAAACTTTCCATGAACAATTTATAAACACAAGTTTTAAATAAATGACAAAATTCTCAAAGAAACATGCAATGAAAACTTAATCGAACACGCTCCTCACACCAATGTGCACTAACCTTCCGACCTATTGATATTAATTAACTGATAACATACTGATAACAATTATTTTCCAAACAGAGACGCTCGAAGTCCAGATAGACGCGGGGGCGTGGCTTTGCATGTTTATTGTACCTTCGTAATTCGTATCACTGATGTATCACACTTTAGAGTCGTAAAACCTTTGCTATTGTCATCACTTTATTGTCAGTAATGTGTTTGCTATTTTTATCTATGTAAAAAATTCTATCAGACTTCCCTATTTATATCCTACTCATATTATGAATACGAAAATGTTTATGTTTGTTTGTTTATTACTACTTCACGCAAAAACGGATGCGAAAATTCTGAACGGACTTTCATGAAATATGGCACTGACATAGGGTAACTTGGATTAACACAAAGGATAATTTTTATTCGGAAAATCCGATCGAATGAATCGATTTGGATAAAATTTGGTACAATGGTAGTTTTACATCTGAAAAATGACATACGATATCCCGAGAACCCCACGAGAACGAAATCGAGTTTTCCTTTAACTATTCGAACGAAGCCACAGACGAAAACTAGTCTAGAATATAAAGAAACAGTCCGTCAAACCAACGTGACTCGTCAGTCGCTAATCACAATAACTAAACTGAAGGGAACCAAACTTTTAGACAATACACATTTCATAACATTCCTCAGACAAACAGCTTCTATAACTTCTTTGAGCACGTTTTCTTCCACGTTTCCTACAAATTGTCAATATTTTCTATGTGATTTTCTGATAAGAAAGCTAACAATCAGAACGCGTTGTATGTTATAACAATCAGGTTTGATTGTAACACCACAATCAAGTGTGAAATGCTCTTTATGTATTGGATTGGATTTACCTCGTTCCTTATGTTGTGAGAATGTTCCTCTATTGAAAGAGATATTTCATGTGCGTTTTATTGTTACATAGCAAAATATAAACAATATACTTAAGAAGTACTAAAGTGAAGTCCTAAAAATAACGCATAAAATAAGGCACCAAATATAACGCATTTATATACCTAAAGCATATTTAAGATCTTAATAACGTAAAGAGGAAACAAGAGCTTTGATAAAGTTTTCCCTTAAGGTGAACTTCTGAAGTTTCATCCTACCTATACTCTGTCCATTATATTATTTGCTTTTTGACAGCTTCACGCCTATGTAGGATTGTATTGTCTATGTTAAAGTGTCATACAAATAATTATCGTACTTCATGGACAGGTCCCGCCCACTTAGTGATGTCTACACGGAATTATTCAATGATGGGTCGATAGATTATAATAATCGATAGAAATACTCTGTAAAATATATTCGATACAGAAAAACTCTTCTATTATGTTATATAATTTAAACGTAAAGACAACCAAATTGTAAGATAGAAACCAATAAATAATAAAATATTAGTTTAGTTTAGTTTTAACATACAATGCATAGATATGTGGTCTTATTATTACATATCTTATTAGTACGTTTACGTTGTAATTATTATTTACGTACCTGATTCGATTTATGATAATATTTTGAATTTATAATTGAAATGGTATCACAATCGATAATCTTTTGAACATCACTTCTGGTATCACCCGTCGAGCTGTCAAAAAGCAATTCTTATAGTGGACAGACTATAGTATGTTAGCGTACCCTATATTATGGATATGTTTATATTCGTAAGCTTTTCCACGTATCATCAGTTGTGGTTCATAAAAACTCATAATACGATATTGTAGAGAAAGAAAGTCTTAATATGATTTCTTGTAAACAAACAATAAATGTGTTTACCGTATAAATTTGGTACGTCGTAAAACAGTTGTTTACAAGCGTTAGTGGACAATAATTGTGATAACATCAATCATAATTACTCTACGACTTTGGATTAACAATGCCACTTTAATGTGTCATAAACGATTTAACTATAGCACATATAATAAACTAGCAGCGCCCCGCGGTTTCACCCGCGTGCTTTGAAATGTCAATTAAAAAACGTTCAAGTACAACCACTCAATACGGGTAAATATTGTTTCTCACTGAATCTTGTTAAGTTTTGCATAAAGTCTTAGCATAAAG
Organism: Colias eurytheme; assembly: GCF_061535395.1. Lineage (NCBI taxonomy): Eukaryota > Metazoa > Arthropoda > Insecta > Lepidoptera > Pieridae > Colias > Colias eurytheme. The sequence goes on along the minus strand of NC_142995.1, from coordinate 3,190,949 downwards.
TGGTTATTAGTTCGACATAAATAGGTTTAACTAGGAATACTATATACTTACTTATATATACTTATATATACCTACTTACTTTTATAGATTGAACTTTGAAGAATAAGATTTTTGCTATAAACATCTTATCCATGTTCTTCATAATATATTAAAGGTAATATTTTCGATGCCGTCCGACGCAGGAAGGAAAGATTATCGCATTGAAGTAAAAGTTTTCCTCTTAAATAAACACCAAGCTACTTTAGACACTTGAGTCAGGTAAAAACTAAGTGCTTTTCGGTATGTAGGTTGAACGAAGCTTACGTGAAAATCCTTTTTAAAAGCTTATTTTTTGAGGTCATGTTTTGATCTATTTTTGTCACCATACATATATGTATTAATATTAAATATTAATCCATTCGATTAAAAGTGTGGGTGTCTCCTTATCAATAATTATATAATTTTCAATACATAATCAGGAAGATATTTTGCGATAGAGTTAATTAAAGAGCATATGTTTTTGCCTTCAGCACTTTCTCAGAATTTGGGGTTAATTTAATAATTATTTTAATTGCCAGAGAGGATAAAATTAATACCTACTTTGTGTAAATTCTGTGATTTGAACTACTAAGTACTTATTAAGTACTAGATTTCCGCCCGCGGCTTCGCCCGCGTTTTCAAAGGAAAACCCGCATAGTTCCCGTTCCCGTGGGATTTCCGGGATAAAACCTATCCAATGTGTTAATCCAAGTTACCCTCTATATGTGTGCTAAATTTCATTGTAATCGGTTCAGTAGTTTTAACTTGAAAGAGTAACAAACATCCATACATCCATACATCCATACATCCATACATCCTTACAAACTTTCGCCTTTATAATATTAATAGGATTAAGATAAGATTAGATATATTATAATCTGTGATACCTACTTATAGATTTTACATTAGATCTATTTAAGCAAAATAGTATTTTAAAATACTTTTCCACTGCTGAATTTGAGACTAGATAACATTTGAAAGTAAGTAGAGTAAGAAAGTAAAATAAAGTATTAAATAAAAGGTATTATGTAAATTAAGATCCTCGTGGATATACCTACCTATAGGTATGTTACCTATATACGTGGATATACCTTGTTATTTTATATCTATCAAAATGTTGACTCGTAAATATTTTGCCACATATTAGCTACATAATATATGGTGGAATTTAATGACAGCGTATACGTACATCAAGAATTTTAATAAAAATAATATGAATAAAAGACGCTGCCTCGTACTGAAAACCTAAATGTTTTGAATCACTCTTCAAAGATGTTGCTAGGTTTAAATGTTTATGTATACAGCAATATTTTACTCATTATTAGATTACATTAATACCTACATTTGTATATTTACACATACACATTTGTATATTACTACGTATGGAGGAAACACCACGAACAAAATCTGTGCGCCATTTTGTTGCTCTAACTAAGTTTTAAAAATTATTATCTAGTTAGGTACTTACCGATGAAAAGTTATGTTAGTCACTTTTCCATATTATTTGTATTATTTGTACAATATCGTAATACACACGAAGGCATATTTGATGCGTTTCACTTTAAAACAAATAAAAAATGAGCGTGCAGTTAAGCCATATGGCTTATGGCTTATGTTGAACGGAACATAAGTGAAGGCGGTGTCGTCTCCATATGTATATCTCAATGGCCTATACCGACTTTCATTACTTATGCTTATTCCTGTTTTAGTAAAAAACAAAATAAGTAGGTTTTAATAATAAGGGCGGAATTTTTCCTTATACTTAAAATAAAAGCCAATTCATATGATACGTTTTATTCTTTGTTCACGTCACTATTTCGTTATTGGTTAGCTTGTTGTGATGGACCGATGTGGTTTCCTTTCCAAATAATAATAAATGATGTTGAATTTCGTTCAGTGTCCTGATAACTTCAAAATCTAAACGTTACATTATTTACTTTATAAAATGATGAGAACATATTAATGTGTAATCATTACCTACACGTATTTAAGTGATTAACTAATTCTGTAATCTTATAATCTCGAAGTTTACTAACTAAATTAATTTACTATTAATCTGTTTACAACACCGCCACGTATTCCCTTTAAATACCTGTGAAGTATTAGGATGTTTTCTACTGATATGTACGTATTTAATTTATTAATTTGATTAAATAAATTGTATGTTAATTAGTAGCTCTACATTTTGTTCGTATGCGATAGATTTGAGACCTACTATAAAAATGTTTTTCTTGTCTAGTGCGAGTACCAATTAATATCTTCCGTTTCATATAGAAGTGGTAGGATACAAATAAATAAACGATCGTTGTGTTAGTTGTTAATAACTCAAAGCTCGATTGGCTGAAATTTTTGCTTTGTTGGGATATTAACTGTATTCATTTAAAAGCTTACAAAAATGTATACCCAGGTGGAGTCAGGGTGAATAGCTAATTATATAATATAATCGCATACAGACTTCGTCAATATGAACGACCCTTTACAGCTTCCGTATTCTAAACTTACCACGATTATGCGTGACGTCAGAGTGACAGGATGGAATTAAGGTTTTATGAATATGTTAACCTAAGATGTTAACTCAATTAAATTATGAACTAGATTTAGATTTTAGATACACGATCTCTTTAAAGATTAATCAATGTTTATTGACACGATTTATACTGAATAGGATTAATCTATATCTATACTAATATTATAAAGCTGAAGAGTTTGTTTGTTTGTTTGAACGCGCTAATCTCGGGAACAACAGATTCGATTTGAAAAATTCTTTCGATTCGATTCGATTCGATTCGATTCGATTTGAAGGTTATAGGCTATATGTCATCACGCTATGACTATCAGGAGTGGATCCACTGAGGTGAAACCGCGCAGAGCAGCTAGTTACTAATATAGGGCAGATACATCTTAGTTCGAACATTTATTAATTCCAATTTATAAAATCCTTGTGATTGTATAATAACGACCTGTAACTATTGGTTTAACATTATTTATACCTTTTAAAATGTTAAAAATAAAGTATTTACAAAAAAATACACAGAAACTAACCTGCTCAACAATTCTACATACATTTTCATCACTATCACTACATAGTATAAAACAAAGTCGCTTTCCCTGTCCCTATGTCCCTATGTCCCTTTGTACGCTTAAATCTTTGAAACTACGCAACGGATTTTGATGCGGTTTTTTTTAATAGATAGAGTGATTCAAGAGGAAGGTTTATATGTATAATAAGATCCATTAAGTAGTAGAGAAGTACTGTTATTTTTGAGGTTTCTAATGTGATGTCGTAAAAAATTACATTTATTCCGCTTACATTGCAAACGCAGGCTGAACCCTACGAGTTTTATCAAAATAATGTACTAAGTATTATACACATTGAAAAGGTCTACAGAAAAGTCCGCGATGGTATATGTCTATCTCTTATGGATAACCCACAATAACTTTTTTTTGTCATTTACTTTTTACGACAAATAATGGCTAATTTTCGATGCGATTTTAGCCAATACAGCATTAATCCTTAACCAATTAAATACCATGGATACATTGTTCATTTAATATAGATCTATATGGCCCTTTACACCGTATGATTTAAGTGAATATTTTCGAAGATATTACAGATTTAAAAATTGCGGGACGTAGCGTTTGCGGCCGCCCGGCTATGTATTTTATACCCGTGCTATACAACGTTCACAATTTTTCTGTAGTGTATTTAGTATCAGCATTGCACCCGTGCGAAGCCGGGGCGGGTCGCTAGTTACCTATAAATATGTTAAGTAGTATTATTATATGAATCGTATATGAATATTGAAATAAGCGAATAATCCCAAACAAGGAAAGAGCTCTCTTTGATTTTTGCATATTGGCTTTTGGATATTAAAAAGAAAATATTGAATATACAATATTTTCTATTTTTACGTACGTCCCTATAATTTAGCCGATAATCAATAAAGGAGTAGGTGTGATACCAATTATATTTTATCCCGTCAACATGTCACAGTAAGCAGATATTTTTTTCGCCAAAAATATTTTTAAGTGTGAGATCAATGAATACTCTAGTGGCGTTCGAAATCCATTGAAGTCTTGTCATTTCTCTTATTACCTTTGACCTAAAATGAACCCTGACCTCTTGTGTCTTTTAAAATGTAGAGTATAAAGAAATCGTATCTGATTAACCGAATAATGGATTCAATATAGGATTTGGGTGTTTAGTTACTTTGGCTTAAAAAGGTTTTATATATTTTTAAATGCAAGGTGACAACTGCGGATCACTTCACCCACAGAATACATAATAGTAGCTAAACGCTACTACAGCTTAAAAGTTAAAATATCATCTATCTTTAAAAGTACTTGCTATACGATTTGATTGGGACCTCGATTATCGATTATGTTTGGGACCGACGAAAGAATAAGCTTTGTAAAAGTTATATATTTATTTCAGCATAACAAACCAACGCTGAAAAGTCAAGAGCATGTTCATTTGACTTGACTGTATCAAAACCTTATAGAGTTACTGTGGAGTTAGTTATTAAGAAGACTAAATACTATTTAAAGAAAAATAATATTTATACCGATTTGAGAACCTCCTATTTCTTTTTGAAGTCGGTAAAAAATAAAAACTCAAGGGTATGCCTGTACAAGCAACATTAAAAACGAATTATTCGTCAGCTGTTTCCATATTCAATAAAAGAAAACATCGTTCATATACGCTGGATATCTTTATATTTTTAACATCCATATTTTATAGGACATCATCAAACATAACCTCGCCAAAGAACTGATCAAGCGCTAAAGAAAATGAAAAGCTTTCAGGGCCTGCAGGGGGTTATTGACACTTCTCTACTGTGTCACAGGTATGGAGTACCGTTTATTGTATTACCTACAATAAAATTAGTGGTACCTATATTTGTAATGAAATATAGTCTTAACTCTTAATAAGTGATTCGTATACTGTAATTAGCTGAAAATGCTCCCGTATCGATTTAAAATTAGGTTTCTGGATCCTTTTTGGTGTTTATAAATTATCTGATGCAGAATTTGAAAACCTTTCCCAGAGATTTTAATTAGTTTTAATGTAATTAAGAAATAATTTGAGATGAAATAATGTCTTAGACGTACCCATAATAACGTTAACTGCGTAAAATTAAACGTCAAATGAACTTTGTTTCCGTAATTATTATTATTTCAGGAAGACAGTCTCCAGAAAAACATCAAAGCTATCTGATGAGTTTGTTATGTTTGTTGTAATCGATAAACAATTAAAGAGACATCAGCAGATACCTTTTTTCCTATTGCTGATAAAGTAATTACATTTGTTGTATTTTCTATTGTGTTTACAATACGTGCGTCGTCACGGATTTTATCAAGTGTTGTTTAATCCAATAAAAGCGTTTTATAGTGTGTTTTTTTATTAATTTTGTATTCCAAATCAGCTCTACATGGATAGAACTTCCAATGCATGCCTTACGAACCAGCAATGTATCTAATCCAATATTTTTTGTACACAGGGTCATTTCGAAGCGAAGGTCAAATGTCAGTGACAAGCGCGCATCGTTAGTGTCATGCTATCAGCATCCGACATCACTATTTACTGGCTGTGAAAATAACAAAATGTCTTGTCAACAAAGTCGTTACATGCTTTTTAATATTTATCATCCATGTTCTGGATGATTCGATGAATTTGTGATTGTCCAACACGTGCTGGGTTGGAACGTATAAATAAATTAGGAATGTTGAACATTATGTTATGAGGTGTCCGAATTTTCTTTTATAAGCCTTATCTGAGCTTACACAAAATCAAGCTTAATACGTGGAACTTAGATGGAAAATATCAAAAAATAGACTTCTACTAATTACGCTTTTATTTACTTCACTTATGTTTATATAAACGACTCTTTTAGACTGGATTTTTTCCTTTTTGTCCCACTTTAATACGATAGATTTAATTCAAAATTTAAACATCGTTAACAATACAATAATTTCATGAGTTTGTCTCATTATCCTTAACTAACAAAAAAAATTGTAAATAAAAAATTAATAAGTATTACCGGTTTTTTTTTACAACGTTTGACGTGACAACGTCTTATAATTCTATAGAGCCGAAATAACTGCGAACTAAACTAAAACATAACAAGATCCTTAAGTTATTGTAATCAACTAAATTCGATACATATGCTTATCAGAATATCCAACAGAGTGGAACGTAAGGTAATATTGGTTTAGTTCCCGTACCGACCGTCGGATTTTACCTTTACAAGTTAACAGCTAAAGTACATAATTACCTACGGGTTTCTTTGGAAAGCATTGGGCATGATTTAACTTAAAACTAACACCGAACTTTTAGGCATTTTCATTCTGTGTAATAAAATTTTTGCTCCTAGAGAATACTATTTCTTTTATTACATGTTCTCGTTAAAAATTAAAGATGATACATCTGATATTATTACATCTTAAATCTAATCATTTGCTTTTTAACGAACCCACAATAATTGAAAACAAAATTTGAACACTACTTTTCTTTGTCTTTGGCACTTTCATACTTAATAGCTAGTTAATACTAATCATATAGATCACTGCATAAATTACATATTTAAGGACACCATACCTATTAGTGTACGTTAGACATAGAATGAGTATCAATTATGAAGAGCGATTACTGAAATAGCAATTAAAATATTTAATCACTTTACAAATTTTATTTAGAACCGAGTACAATTCAATTTTTTTTTTAAAGTTTGGAGAACGTAGGTGTTTTAATTACCACGCAGTTTACGTTGGTTGAAACTTTTTATAATTAGGTAGATTAATTTGTTTTTCTTGTTTTGTTATTTGTTTGTTCAATCAGCTTAAGCCAGAACATAGTGTACTAAATGATAAAACTCTTTTTTAAAACCCTGAAAACAGATACACATCTAATACAATTTTAATTCTAACTACCTGCTACTATCTTTCATTTGACACTCTAACTGATCCTGTGCCTGATTTCAAATGCTATCTAAAATGTACACGAAATTATATGTGGCCAGCTTCACATTATATTGAACCATTGTAAACTTTTTTAAATCAGAGAAAGCTTTTAAAATCCTTTTGAGCAAGTTTGGAGCATACCTACATGCTATTGAAAACGAGACTATGGAGCATAGAGCAACAAATATTTGAAATAGAGAACTTGGTATAAAAAAATAAAACTCTCTATGGACCGATAACAATCTGTTTGTAGGATATAATATGCAAATATGAGTCGTATTTGAGAAAGGTTGCAAATAGATGTGATCCGTTTGTGAAATCGGCTGGAAACCGTAATCTGCTTCATCGCGCTGATATTATGTTGCGAATAAATAAATAAATGAAAATACAGCTGTTCTTTGTGCTTCAAAATCTTTCTATTTTGTAAACATTGCTTGGGAAACTTTGAAGTCGTTTTTAATTACTGTATTTACAGGTTTTGTGTACCGTCGTTAACAGTGTTTTTGATTATCCTGTTTATGAGGTATTTACTGAAAAAATAAATATAATTTGAACAAACTACAATATAATTAATTAGCATATAATTTTTAGAAGTCTTTTTAATTTTCAATTTATTTGTTTTGTCTTGAAAATTTTACATTTAATAAATAAATAATTGATGTAGTTTTAAGTCAAAATATTTTCAGAATTTCAGTAAACCTATCAATTTCTATTATATCTAATATCTGTTTCTTTAAAAGGATTTAATTCTTTGATTAGGTATCTTTCATAAAATATTTGACGGATACGTATCAAGAAGACGTATCCTTAGATTATGGATTGGTCTCCGCGCGCGCGCTACGACTAGATGCCGCTTGCGTACTTGAAAAATGCGGCAACTTTTAGTACGCCGAATTCGGCGTACCCGAGCCAGTCGTGTCACAAGCATTGTGTGGAGAGGGCATACCGATAGTTTTTGAAGATTTTGGACAGAACCCGAAGTAAAATGCCTGTTTGTGCCATAAAACTGTTTAAAAAAAATATAACAAAAAATAAGTGAGACACTGGGATCACGTACGATCAGGAATAATCGTATTATTCGAAATTTCACCTGTACTTTAAAAATGTTGTTTACGAAAATACGACGCCATTCAGTGTTGCCGTACTGCATATCCCAAAAAATACACATGGTTAAGGAAATCTTTTAGCAATAATTTGAACTTTTCATAATGTTTTTTTCAATACTATTACTAACGCATATATAAAAAAGGATAATTATAACAATAATTTATTTCTGTTTAACCATGTTTAACTGACTCATATGTTATTTTTTTTATTACCGCTGTTTACTTTTAAGTTTTAAACAACCTTTGTGGCATCGCAAGTGGATTTGAGTCGCATGTTCATGGGTTCGATTCCCGGCAAGGCCAAGATGAAAAAAAAATATTTTTCAAACTTCAGCCCATTACCCATTTATGAGGTAAAATTTATGTAGCTGGCAGTACAATTCTTCACACACACTAGCGTCCTTACAAATTGCCTTACACACACTACAGAACTGAGTTGCCGCACTCACGGAGCTATTGTTTTTAGGTGAGGCGGTATCTAGTCGTAGCGCGCGCGCGGAGACCAATCCTTAATCTCTATGGACGTATCATTAATTGACAGGAATCGAGTTTCACTGTTATTTGATATTAGCTAGCCTTAAAATTGAATATAAAAAGGCGTTATAATTCTTAATGAATTCATTAAATTAAATTTATTTCTATAAAAGATGATCAAAACTGACTGACATCTGACTGTCTTCAAATCACAGTAAATTGGACTGATCCCATCAGAATATTATTAAAGACGAATAAATATTTGACAACCAGGAAAATTTTCCTAACCAATTAACAATTACTAATACTCTACTATTGATATTATTATAAATGTGGCTTTAGGATAATAACAAATATGTCTACATCGTTTTCATAATTGCCTGAAAATTTATATGAATTGTTACACATATGGTATGCAGATTTAAGCTCGTCTGAAACAACATGTAGGCTATTTTTATGCGTGTACCGCTCATATAGTACTGATAATATCATAATCACTGGAAAATTGACACTTTAGATCAGATCATTTTACTTAATCATGCCAAGGTGTCAAAACTTTTTACTTCATTATATAATCATGGATTTACGTTATATTATTTGCGAATGATATATTTTTGTGGATTTAAAACCTTAATCTGTTTCCCAATTACAAATAGCCTCAATTGCCCTTTTTCCATTAGCTATCCATTGAATTTCAAGTCTAAATCGGTCGGATCTGGTTTTATTTATTTGTGTAGGTATTTTAATAATTTCAATTTCAGCTTTAATAATAACATTTTCTAATTGTTAATTTATATTTCCTCTTTTTCGGCGTATCTCTTTAATAGGAGTATAGCATTCACCCTCTAATGTAATTTGTAAGACTTTGTATTTCTTTCCTTAACGATAACGAAGAGGTTCATTATACAGCACAAATGGGCGGGCTCTCTCGTTTGACAGTTAATCAAACAAGTGACAGATGCCACGGCGTAATTAGTTCGAGTTAATTTGGAATAATTTATCATTATTCGCACTCTCAAAGGCATCTAGAATGACATAAATCACACGCTATATGCCTTCACACAATCTAAATGCGACACTGAAATAGATTTGCGTGTTTAAATTAGCGGCGGGATTTTTCCCAGAATAGGCTGATGAATTTTGCCGCCATTGCTTTGACAGTTATTAGTGCTTTCCAGACTTTCAATGCTAACTAGTAGTACTAGGTCATCTACATGACTTATTATCAAGTTAATTCGTTCGCCTAGTGCTCTATTATATTATGTAATGAGTAATGACTATAATCATAAGAAATAGTTTTGAGATTAATATCTTCAAGACAAGACTCTTCCATATCAAGACAAACTCTAACATACATATGCTAACGGGAAAAGTCATAGAAAAGATCCTTGCCATGAATACTTTTTCGCTTTTGTAGAACTTAGGATATTATAATTTGTAGAAGTACCTAAGTTGATTCATAAAAGGCGATTTAAATATTTTCGTAAGTTTAATGCCCTCAATTTACCTTTATTAATCTTAACTGAATTGGATCTATTGAAATTGTTGAAGTCCCTTTTAAGTAAACAATGTTTGAGAGCATAAGATTCGAGTTCAACCTTCAGATGTCTGTAACCTCTGGAATGTTAGATATAACACGGGTGCAGCAATGATATTTCATATAATACTAAGCTTCAGAACGAACCATTTAATAATTGGTGTTCGTTTATATAACTTAGTTATGAATTTATTGAGTTAAAAATTAAAACTCAAATATGAGGATGGTTAAGAGCTGAGAGCTTAAGGTTAAGAGATATAATTTATTCTGTTGTTTAACATGACGTTTTCATTTAGTACTAGATGATTTTTAATTTAACTTAAAAGACAGAAAAAGAACAATAAAAACCTTATAAGGAGCATTACTTTTGCAAATAAGGTCGAAATTTATTTAGTTAAGAAAACAGAAACTAAACGTTATCATGGACGCTACAGCAAGCAGAAGGAAAACCTCCGACACTGTTTTCCATACCAATGTGGCGAAGGAAATATATGTCAAAGTTTTAATAAAATAATCTTAAATACTAAGCGAAAAATAATATGAAACTCAGCTAATGTGAAAATGCATGAAATAAATACACAATATTATTAACAAGGAGACTAACATTACTGACTCCAAAATTAAATGAGTTACATACCTATTGCAATGTAGGGCATTTAGCTCTTTGGGTGCAATAACCTAACCTGAAGGTCACTCATGACTCGACCATCGACATACAGGTCTCATCTTTAGTTACTATGCATAGTGCACATTTGATAAACAAGAATATTAATACGTAGAAGGAATGAATAGGAACATTATTAGATGCACTCAACTCAACAATAAATCGAATTAGATAGATATACTTACACGCAAAAAAATGATAATTATGACAACAATCTGAATTACTTACCCAAAAACGTATGAAGTCATATATTTTGCTTTTAATAGATATTGCAAAAGTACCACAAGAATAATAATTTATGAAAATTTAATTCAAATAATATAAAGAGTATGGGAACGACAGGCAAAAAGTCCAACGTCACGTCCAAATTAAACGTCGATTCTGTCGACATTTTTTCTAATTTGCAACTTGCGCCTTAATTTGCATTGATTTTAATTAAGTTTTTAGGTAACAAATTGGCCACGTGAAATTGTTTCTACGATAAACCTGCTTTTGACGGTTCATTAGTCATTACAGAGAAATGATAGAAAAGTTCTAATTAAAAAGTAGATAATATTATGTAAGTACGAGTAGGTACCTAAAGTTTGAGTTACAAAATGTTTTATTTAATTTAACATTTTCAGGCATATAATATTATATTGTATAGCTAGCCTGTGATATAATTTAATATTATGTACATTATATATTTGCATTATATATTATTATCTCATAAAATTTTATTAAGCCAGTGTTCATGTAATTATGTAAGCGCTCGAAAATGTTCTTTAAAATAAAAATGTTGTGTGGTTTTATGAAACCAAGGTAAAAGTGAAACTTTCCGAACACTGCTTTATACCTACTCGGCAGCCGACCGTCACGCGACATGCGCTACACAGACCAAAAAGTTTGAGACGATGTAATAAAAGTTTCACTTTAAAAACAAAATGTTTTGCTCCCATTAAAATTAAGCTTTTGAAATACATTTTCTAAATGACTGAAAGCTGCATCACAATCCGTTGCGTGGTTTAGAGCTTACGAGTTACGGACAAATTACGAACCAACTTACGAAAAAATAGAAAGAGGTGGAGAACGGCTTTGTTTTAAAGTTGGGATTGCTAAACGTTACCTACACACAGATCTCTGTGCAGATCTCGCTTCTACTTACAAGCACAGATAATATAATACTACTAGCTTTCCGCCTGCGGCTTCGCCCGCGTTTTCAAAAAAAACCCGCATAGTTCCCGTTCCCGTGGGATTTCCGGGATAAAACCTAGCCTATGTCACTCAGAAATGATGTAGCTTTCCAACAGTGAAAGAATTTTTCAAATCTGCCAAGTAGTTTCGGAGCCTATTCAATTCATACAAACAAACAAACAAACAAAAAATCAAACCTTTCCTCTTTATAATATTTGTATAGATAGATACAATTATATCGTCTGTTTGTCTTTCAAAGATGTATTGTAAACGTCATGATGACGTCGAGAGGCGTTGCCTCTACGTCAAATTCGTCATGCCGTGGCCATCGTTAAATTGTCAATTGACCTCAATATTGTGTTCTTGTTTCTTATCGCCCTATTATTATCAAGTATCCTTCTTTGATTTCAAAGCGTTATTCTTCTGCTAAGATCAATATTCAAATGAGTTTTTGAAAGCGTACCTACTCCAAATATAATAATATTGTATTGAGATAGCTCTTCATGATAATTGGGATGTTGTATTCTAAATTTAGGTAATATTTGGTTTTCTTATTTTATGTTATAAGTGGAAAATTATAAGCTTAATGTTGAAAGCTCTTATGTTACCCAACAGATAAACCTCTACTAGATATTTAATAAAATGTCTTTCCCGTAGATTATTATGCAATACTCTAGGTATAGTACAATAAATAAGACTAAGTATCTATTTTATACAGATACTTAATTTTCATGCGATAGTCAGTCTTTAAAGATTTAAAGTTTCTTTTGAAATTTTAATAAATATTGAAAATTTTTAACTCCAAATAAATACAGAAGATTATTTAAAAAAAAATTATCTCTTATTTCCTTTTGAGCAGTTACGGTCCATAGCAATTTATCAAAGCATGAGTGTGAAACAGAGTATAGAAATGCTAACCCGATTATCTGGACGAATTACTTTTATTTTCAAGGTTGGTTGAATTACGATATTTAGGTCTTGGTTAGTTATATTTAGGTATGACGACGCGGTTGGCGCAGTGGTAAAGTAACTGCCTACTGAGCCGACGGTCCCGGGTTCGATCCCCGGTCAGGGCAAATATTTGTGTGATGAACTCAATTATTTGTTCTTGGGTCTGGGTGTTATTATCTATATATGTATCTATTTATTAAAAAAAATATTATATTTATCGTCGCCTAGTACCCACAACACAAGCCTTAATTGAGCTTACTGTGGGACTAGGTCGATTTGTGTAATAATGTCCTATAATATTTAAAAAAAAAAATTTTTAGGTCTGGGTGTATTGACATTTAACGTTATGTATTTTTTTATTTACACATCTGCTTATGATATTGAAGAATTTGGAATGTAATCCTCTATTAAAAATTATGTATCATTCTTACTTTAACAATAAAATTACACCAAAATGTTAATTAAATCATTTCATTTCTTATATAAACCAAACGCTAATAATTATAATAACGTGTTAGATCAAAGGAAATTTCTGGCATATTTCGACATATACGTCAGCAAACCAAAACCACACTTAAACAACATTTACCCGAAGGACAAGGAACTAATTTAAACCCAATTATAATCCTAACACTTCATCGGAACCGTATCGAATCTTTCCGAATCAGCCATTATTCAAATTCTTAATAATCTCCCCTATTTTCGTGTAAAAATTGTGAAGTCGCATTTTAATTGGTAATCTTGTTAAGCTTAAATCAAATCGAAAGGTTTACGAAAAATTTTTTTGAAAATAAAACCTAATTTATCCATCTATCTACCTACATAAGTATGTGCTTATAATATTTAGCACGTTACCTAATTGTATAATTCGTTTTATTTTGATTGTGAAGTATAAAACAAGATTAAAAAAGAGTAGCTTCAAATCGCTAGACTTTATTTTGGAACGAAAAGACATACCTACCCGATTAAGTCAATCAAAAAAGTTCTTCGTACTACAAAATGTGCTTTTTTAACACACGAATGGTTAGGGAGCCAGGTGCAAATTTGGTTAACTATTTCCTCTCAAGAGATAATTCGTCAGACGCATGAGAGTATAGTATTATAAAGCCTCGTGAACGTCAGCTGGCGCTCGGTTGGGGGGTGAGCCTCCCACGCACATAGGAAAAAAAATACATTCATTCATTCATTTCCTCTCAGCTAAAAATTTGTCAAATTGTAGCTAACCCAATATCTCAACGAAAAAAAATAGTCAGCTGGTTACAACATGGTGTATTATACGTCAGCTGGTGTCTCGAACATGAAAGTTAAATTTAAAGAAAAATTTATTTTCCGTTATTTCCTCTCAAACAAAAATTTACCTGATGATAGCTTATATGTAACTGTGGATAAATATATATGTCAGCTGGCTGTATCTTGGTGGAAAAACCGTCAGCTGATACGGGAGGCTACAACCGCTCTTCCCCCCAACCGAGCTCCAGCTGACGTTCATGAGGCTTCATAATACTATACTTTGATGCATTTTACTAATTACCGCTTGAGAGGAACTTGGTCATAAAATCTGCTGCTGGCTCCCGGACCAGAAGTGATTTGAAGAATGTCCTGTGAAAATGCCTACTGTATTTGATTTAAGATTAAGCTTGTGTGTCTACTCTACTTATGTCTCCTACTTATATACCTAACTAGCTGTAGGTTGGTCGTAGCGTGATGATATATAGCCTATAACCTTCCTCGATAAATGAGCTTTCTAACACCGAAATAATTTTTTAAATCGGACCAGTAGTTCCCGAGATTAGCGCGTTCAAACAAACAAATAAACAAACAAACTCTTCAGCTTTATAATCTTCTTCTTCTTCTTATATATAAAAATGAATCGCAAAATGTGTTGGTAAGCGCATAACTCGAGAACGGCTGAACCGATTTCGATAATTCTTTTTTTATTATATTCCTTGAAGTACGAGGATGGTTTTTATGTAGAGAAAACGTAAATATGTACCACGGGCGAAGCCGGGGCGGACCGCTAGTATTAGTATAGATTAATTGTTGTGAAAAGTCGTACCATTCAACATGTTAATGAGTACGTTTTACATTCTTATTACATCTATATCTACAAATACTTATTATTATTCCAAACTATATAAAATCTTCTTTCAAGTATTAAATTTCATGGTTCATTTAAGCGTGGAATGATTCTATCCTAGTTTGGATTCCGTCAGCATTTTATGCTAGCACGGATAAAATTATGTGCATAAGAGCGAAAATAGGACTAGAAATCTCCTTGAAGGTCTGGTCTTGAGATAAGAAGATGAATCTTACAATTGAATACGTACATAAAGATGAATAAAAAAGTATCGGTTCGCGGAATTCGATTAAATTCCCGCTGATATGAGATACGGGGTGAAGAACTTTTGTGTACTGCGACGTGGGTCACACACGATTCTATTAATTCTATAGGCACGTTCTGCGCAATACGGTCCAAAATGGTTTTTTTTTTCTAGCTTACCAATATGTATGATAAAATGGAGATTTAATAAAAGCAGATTGTGTTGGTCTGCTGACGTTTTTTTATGTAACAAATTGAAAATACTGTGAGAATGAAAATATAAACAATAGGCGTTTTGTTTACCAATATCTTTTGCTGTTTGCACGCCTCATAAGCGAAGCGTTGAGGTGGGTACTACTGTCACTTCGCGCAAAACATCTGATTTTTCAAACTTAAAATGTCTTTATGTATCATACATTGCACTTGTAAGATAATACATACACACACATATTAAGAAAAAACACTATTTTTAACGTTCATGATATTTTTGATGTCATTTTTGTTATTTAAACTAGTTAAAAAACAGTTTAAAAAAGTTCTGTCTTGGACGTCCGTGTGTCTGTATGTGCGGATCCTTTTTCTTGTTAACACGATAGCGACCGAAATACTTTACTAATCGAGTCTTTTTTTTTCTCTTACGCTTGAGTATGCTCAGGAATAGAACCCTTTCATTTTTCAGGGTCTGATTCGATGTGGTTTAATTGTTATTAAATAAACAAAAATAATAATTAATAAATATTTATTAAAAAAAAATTATGAGGCGTGCACTTTTGGATTTTCCAAATTATTCTGTTTTACAATTGCGTGTAATATTTCTAAGATTCTTTGTTTTTATTACCTACATAAAATTAATTTTGTATTTGGTAAAAACTAAGTTTACTAAGCTTTTGTCCCTAATTTGAATTTGTTTTTGTTAAGTTTTACTTACAAAACTGTTTATTTATTATTACAAGGCACGAATAGAGTTTTTATTAAAGCCGCAAATAATAATTCTGCGCTGATAAATATCAACAAATAAGCATAAACGTAGGTTTTACAAGAATTGGTAATTATTTATCAAGTGGTTTATTCAATAGCTTGTTTATGAAATACAAACGTTTAATATAACACAAAGCCTCTATTTATGGATTGGTATTGTATTCATTATACTTCTTGAGAATTATAGAGCAATTACCGTATCGCCACAAAAGCAGATCGCTGAACCGAGAAAATTACAGTCTGCCTTATCGCGATCTTGATTGCAAAAAGCTAAATTTTTACTCAAAGAGAAACGCTGTATCCGCGAAATAAAGACTTATAATTCTTTGAGCCGTGATTCTAGTCTTTGTTACAAATCTTTTACCGCTGAAAAGCCACCTATATCAATTATTCAATTATCTCAGATTAGCATCGTTACGTTTTTTTTTTTAATTTTCTCGTTTGGTATTTTCTATTATATTATTCTTGAAAACTCAGGGCAGGTGAATATTGTATTCCTGACAAAGAAAGAGAGATAATAAACGAAACTGTACAAACGAATAATACCTATAATTCCTTCCCCACAGATTTGTTGAGTTTAAAGATAAACAAAGAAAAACAATATTCAAACTTGAGGCAACTAAAACAAAACTCGATGGAAGCTCGATGGCTACTTGTAAAGGTCCATATCTGTGGTCCATATAATGGCTGATCGATCACTCAATGTTGACTTGTTGATCCACATTCAATATTCATAGCTGTTTTGCATTTTCAGTATTTGATAATTTGATTCGTATAATACGCACCTAACTCATTTGTGCAAATTATAATTCAAAACGAAAGAACCGAGAAGTTTTAATTGAGAAATTGCATAATGATATACGAACTTTTTGAATAATTTTAAATAATACAAGTTGCAAGCAATGCAAGCGCGTACCATCTCACCACATCTTAGCTTTCCATCAGGCGAGATTGTGGTCAAGGCTCAAGCGTTTCCCTATCTACAATACAAAAAAAGTTGTATCTTCAACTTAATGAGACATTTTCTAGTCACCGCAAAGCTAGATTATTATGCGCTATGTACTAAATATAACTTACAAATAAATTAAACACAAATTACGAATTACGAAACAGACACCTGATTAACCGTAAACTTCTCTACATTTTTTTATAACTTAAAGCATTTGCGATAAAGTATTCGGGTATTCCATTAAATCCTGGTCGGGAGATAAAAGGTTTTATTATTGGCGGAAAGTATTGCCTGTTCGTTTATACGAGATTCTTTTGTCTGCATGTGGATAAGGGTTATATTAGGTTTTTCTTAAAGTTTCAACTATTGTACATATACGTACTTGAACGGCCTGAATACAATGAGGATTCGTTTATATGGATGAGGTATTAAGTATGTTATCTGTGGCTGAGGTAAGGTTTATTATCTATTCTTTAGCCTTCTTTTCGTGTTCCTCGTATGTAGAATATAAACCAAAAAGCGTAGGAGTAATGATAATGGTCGCGGAAGAATTCCAACAAATACCCGCGGCCCCATCATTGAAGCGGCTCGACGGAACACAGTGGGGTTTTAGTCGGTAAGAATCCGACATAACCCACGGCTCCTTCCCTGGGGGCCGTGGGTATCTTTGGAAGATTTCCCCACTATAAAAAAAGGAGTAATGATAATATGTTTATCTACTGATAGGGACTTACTTAAAATATAGTAAAGAATATAATGAAACAATAATTATATAGTAACTAATTTTTGTATACAAATATAACAAAGCTTGAATTTTAGGTTATCTCAATATTAAAATCTTAAATTAGGCACGGATTTATACTTTCTTGCTAAGTAATAACTTATGATCCTTTATACTACCTACAGTTTGTTAAATGAATATCTAAATCTATAAATTTAAAAAAAAATATTAAAATTGTATTTTTTTTACAAAATATTTCAATATCCTCTTTTTTTGCAAAATTTAAGATAAGTATTTATAAAACCATATTTGTATTTGATATTTAAACTAAAAAAGAAACTCTTCAAATAGCGTCATTTATATCGTAGGCGATGAAAAACCATTTCCAACAAGATTTCTTCATATAAATCATGCGTGAAACTAAATGCCATATAGAAGCCATTATAAAGCATATTATTATTTTCACTTCACACCCACACATCGTTGCATAGTTATTTGTGTATCGTGTGACCTTTTGTTTTAATTATAAAACAAAATAAACTGATGTCTATCCCTATGTTTAGATATAGAGATCAGTTTCTTTCACTTAGTACCTACTAGCTTACTGATCGTCTTGATTCTGTCTATTAAAAAAATCTGCATCAAAATCCGTTGCGTAGTTTTAAAGATTTAAGTATACAAATGGACATAGACCTCTTATAGACCTTGCGATCAAATACCATAAAACATTTTAATTTTAAAATTGATTTTAAACTCTCTGATTAGATTGTCGTAGTAAATAAGTTTTTGTTTATCCTCCAACTAAACTTTATAAAGTGGGACAAAATTATCTAAATCCGCTTTGATGTAAAAGTTTTTATGTTTTAGTAGAGTAGCCATACAGGTTAACTTTTTATTTAAATTTGACCCGGACCAATTTCATTTCGTCCACGTAGTCACAAAAAAACATTCGAGTATGTAATATTTTTTTTAAATATAAATAATATTTTAACCTTTAAATAATAAATTTTTTTATAATGTATCGGATTATTTAAATTTGTGACATTGAATGTTTAATCTTGACTAATGAATATAATATATAATGTGTACCTTTTATGTAAGACAATGAAATAATGTACTTTTTATATAAAATAATGTTGCGGAGCTGATAATATAATTTGCAAATTCAAAATTCAAATTCAAATTTCTTTATTTTCAGAATGTAGATTTACAAAGATGTTAGGTAGATACATACCTATTACATAGGCTCTTAAACATTCTGGCTCTTAATTGAGCATGCAAATATATTATAAATTACAATAAACAATTTTATATTACACAACACTAGATCCCATTAACATTATATATAATATATTAAATTATAGCAGCTATTATAAATTTTTACAAACAAATATTTCGGTCGAATATTCGGTTCGGAAATTAGTTTTTTTTACATAATATTATAATAAATAAAGATACAAAAGTCAATACAATATTTAAGCCTAAGCCAAGTCCTCGTTCATCTTACATGTCAGAAATTCATTCACCGTATAAAAGCATTTTTGTTTCAGAAATGAAGTAATCCTCCATTTAAATTTATTAAGATTACAACTCCTTATATTTGGGGGAAAGTGATTATAGATTTTTATAGCCATTCCTTGACAATTGGCACAAAATAATTTTGATTTACACATGGGGAAGCGTAGTCGGGTGGGATCCCTAGTCTGAAACAGGCAAAAGTCTGTTGTTGTGTTGTGTCTGTCTGTCTGTCTTTTTCAAAAGTAACAAAATGATATGTATGTTTTTTTACGAAAAGAGCTATCTCGAGAATATAAAGGCAAGCTACAGTCAGGATCTGTAACCTTCGAAACATCGGTCTGCAACTATCGAGGGGTCCTATTCCTGTTATAGCTCTGACACACTTTTTTTGAGCTAGAAAAGCTTGGTGTACGTCAGTAGAATTACCCCATATTAAAATACCATATCTCAATATAGAGCCAACATAGCCGTGGTAAGCAACAATAGCGGCCCTTTCTGAAACCACATTACGTTATTTTCTTAGAGCATACACGAATCTATGAAATCGTGATGCAACTGTTTGAATTTGCGATTTCCAATTACAATTCTTGTCAATAATAACACCTAAGAACTTAGTTTCTGCAAGCTCGGTCATTGATGTTCCGCGAAAAGTTAAATGTAGTGGGGTTGTTTTATTTTTATAATTGTGAAATTGAATAAAGTTTGTTTTACCTATATTAATGTTTAAATCATTAGTTTCTAACCATTCTATTACATTTTTAATTGTGTTATTAATAACGGATTGGTAGTCAGTAAGTTTGTTATCGGCAATAATAATTGATACATCATCAGCAAACAGTACACATTTATGCGGTGTTATATTGGGCAAATCGTTTATATATAGGAGGAATAATAAAGGTCCAAGGACGCTTCCTTGCGGCACTCCACTTCTGTTATATTTAGGAGCGGATCTGTGCATTCTAACGTTTAGATCCGAGTGTGCGTGGGCTATTTCTACGTATTGTTGACGATTTTTTAAATAGCTTTCGAGCCAATCAAGTGCTCAATCAAGTGGGTCCTCTTATTCCATACAGATTACATTTATGGAGAAGAATAGTATGATTAACAAAATCAAAAGCCCGACTCATATCCAAGAAGATCGCTATATAACCTTTTCTCGCTTGTCCATATGCTCGATCAATGTTTTTACTAAATAGAATGTAGCCAATGACGTTGATTTGTTTCTTTGAAACCCACACTGCTCTTCTTTAATTATGTTAAATTTTTCTAAAAATGAATTTAATTTCCTATACATAGCTTTTTCAAATACCTTCGCTAGAATCGGGATCAGAGTTATGGGTCTGTAATTGTTAAGCATCTGTTTATCACCTTTTTTATAGACAGGCTTAACTATAGATGGCACGCCATTCATGGCTAATGTGTTGATTCGACCTATAATGTAATTTGTTATCTTTGTACACACATTATGCAAATAAAGAGATTTATTTATTTATTTATTATTTATTTATTTAAGAAAAATGTATACGAGTACACACGTAAGAAGTGAAACTTCTTTATGACCTTAAAAATGTCACGAGTATGGCGTAACGCAAAAATGTCACGCGTACGGCTTAACGCAAAAATGTCACGCGTACGGCATAACGCAAAAATGTTACACTAAATTTTTGTCCACCCCCGACAAAGAAGTTTCACTTCAATAATAGAAATACCTTATCCCGGAAATCCAGCAATATTTATAAGTCTATTTCCTTCTATTACGTATACTGCCTAGATTAATAATTACGTAATATAAAATACTTTTATTTTTCTGAATAAGATACTTTTTGCAAAGTTCCTATTTCTTCATAAAAATCATCTACAGTCAGAAGCGTAGCGTGCCTTGGCGGGGCCCCATATAAATATTTATTTGCCCTTAGGAAGGATAAAGATTTCTCACAAAAGTGCATGTTGGTATAATTGATACGGCAGATACGGCGGTAGCTACGCCCCTGTCTACAGTGTATCACAATGGACCAATAATATTGGTCCATGGTACCTATCATTCAATTCTTCGCTGTTAAAGTAAAAAATATTACATTCAGTAATATTTAGTTAATAACAGCGAAGTAATTTACTTTCACTAGTAAACAGCAGCTAATGCATACCTGGTAAAACTATAAACATAAATAATATTAAATTTAAGAAAAATCTCTACTGATAATTTATAATTGTATTCCTATGCTAACTTTGCTATTTAAACCTTATTTAAAAATCTGTATATTCAGAGTTTATATAAAACTAGAGGTCCGCCCCGGCTTCGCCCGTGGTACATATTTCGCAATAAAAGGTAGCCTATGTCCTTTCTCGGGTATCAAAATATCTCCATACCAAATTTCATGCAAATTGGTTCAGTACTTTAAGCGTGATTGAGTAACAGACAGACAGACAGAGTTACTTTCGCATTTATAATATTAGTATGGATGAAGCTTTGTAAGACAACATTTTAGTGCCTAATTTTTAGGTAAACGAATTTTGTTCGTAATTTCCTAATATTAATTTTGGTAAAGACTGTTATTATTATTCCTAGAATGATAATGACTTTACATGACTATTTGTACATAAATCCCTATCCTTCAGAAATTCCTTTAAAAACTTTCCTTTTTCATTTACATGCAGACGATAATCCCATGAATAGATAGACCCATAAAATTTGCATTTGAATTACTTAAGACAATGCTCGAAAAGTAACTCGTTTTGATTTTAAGAAACATGCATTGTAAAAAGATAACAACATGTAAGTAATCTTCTGGATATAAATACAGTAGTTATTTGTTCAATTCAAAAAACACAAAACTCCATGCCATATAAACGTGCTTTAATTTTACTTACAATATAATAGTAAAATTAAAGCACGTTTATGGCATATGGCATACATTTACATCCAAATTATATTACATAGAACAAAGTTTCGAGCCATAAATATTAAACCTAGACCACGAAGACCTAAACCCTCCCCCATTACATAAATTTCAAAATGTAAGTGGGAACAATACTAAAAGTAATTAATCTTTCTGTGTTTGTTAAATTACGGTGCTAGTATCCTACTATCCTATTCTATCCTATCCTACTAATATCCTACCACAGAATACATAATATGTAGTAGCTAAAACGCTACAGAACGGACACTCTCCGCCTCCCGCCAAAATTAAACTTACCTCACCCCCGCGCGATCAGACATAAAATGGGGCATATTTTTCTGCAAGGACGATACGCAACGAAGATTGACAACATTAATCAAATTGACTTAAAGTAATTTTATTATTTTGGATTTGTGATAATCGTTTTTCGTAGAAAATGGTTAGATATTGTGCTGTTTACGGATGTATTTCATCAGAAAAACGCGAATTTTTTTTTACGCTAGTCACAAATGTGCCAACCATAAAGCGTTAACACACACATTTGCAGTCACTACAGTGTGACTGTCAAAACGATCATTTTGTATGGAGTGTCCGGGGTGTGATCCTACTAATAGACCGTTTAATAAATGCCAAAGTTACTCTTTACTCTTTCACGCAAATACCACTGAACCGATTTCAATGAAATTTAGCACACATATAGAGGGTAACTTTGATTAACACATAGGATAGGTTTTATCCCGGAAATCCCACGGATACGGGAACTATACGGGTTTTTCCTTGAAAACGCGGGCGAAGCTGCGGGCGGAAAGCTAGTAAAATAAACCACAGAACAGGAAACCTTAAGTCCTGTAGTCTAATTAATTCTTGCGCTGAAATTTGATCAGTTCGAAATTATGAATTTTATCGGGACTTTTAATTGACGCAACTTTTAATAGAAAGGGATTGATTTCCGTATTAGGCCCTTTGGTTACGAAAACATGATCGGAAATCTATGTACATATATAAAACATTTTAGTATACATTATACATATTATTGTTTGCCGAAAATTATTGAAAGGTAACGAATAAATTAAGTAAACTATACCATCACTAATGTACAGTTCTTGTTATACACGGAATAATATGTACTTTTAACTTTTACACATACCCTTAAAACCCTTTTAAATATGTACCGAACCCTTTTCGTGCAGAGCACGTATATTACAAAAGTTTTCTAAAACATTGTGAGTGTCGTTGACATAAACATCGAAATTCTACTGTCTATCGTTTTGTCCTTTACGTTGATGATAATGATCAAAACGCTCGTAAATATAGTAAATTACGAATTGAATAGAAATAAACTAATTGAGTTTTTAGCGCTTAATTCTTTCATCTCTGGTTATAGAGTTTTAGCTTTTCAAAACGTATTTATTTTCTTTAAATGTGTCAATTTAAGCGTTTCGAGTTCGATTACACTTAACTTGAACTTTTAACCTACCTTAACATTAGGTTCTTTCAAACCTCTCCCACGCATTGTGTCGAATATTTTTGGACACATAGGTAGGTATTTGAGAATTCAGAGTTTTCCATAACAAAACAAGTGTACTTATTTACACTAAGAGATAATATTTTCTAAGCGTCAATCAGCTGTATTTCCAATTTATATCCCATAGAGTTTTAAAAAAACCTTTAAAAAAGTGTAGGTACAAACAAACCAAATAATAACGTTTATTACATATTTTTAACCGACTTCAAAAAAAAGGAGGAGGTTATCAATTCGGCCGGTATGTTTTTTTTTTTTTTTTTATGTAGATATGTACACCGATTACTCCGTGGTTTCTGAACCGATTTACGTGATTCTTTTTTTGTTCGATGCGGGATGGTGTCGAATTGGTCCCATAAAAATTTTATTCGGATAGGCCTAACTAGTAGTTTTTATTTTATGAGCATTTTTGTCTGTATTTGTAAATGTTGCAAGTGCAAGTTTGAAGTCGGTTGTTTTTAACGCAGTTATTATTATGTATAATAGATACTGTATGCAGAAAATATTTGTTATTTTTATAAAATGTTCTACTACAACTTACATCGAAAAGAAACATAAAATTGCGTAGACAACATCTTTCTAGACAAGTTAAGGTAGATAAGTTTGCATATTTCATGAGATTTAACGAGCAGTAACGTAGCTTAGTATTTTTAATGTATTCTTTAATGTTTTTTCATGTTTATGTATTATAGGATGTAAGGACGGTACTTTAAAAGGAGCCTGTCATTCTCAACAGGGAATCTACGGTGGAAGCGGTGTGACATTAATCTTCCTGACCTGTTTTCTTTTGTTATTATTAATTATTTATATGTATTGTTCGGTTGTAACTATGGCATTTTTATTCATCCTTTATATCAAAAAAGCATATTGTAGAGCCACTGAAAATATAATACTATGCGTAGAACTTACAAGAAGGCTCCCTACCAAAAATATTGTAGCAATCTAATAAACATAACCTTCAATAAAATCACTAGCCAAAGATGTTTTGCTATGGAATTATTATATGGAATTCCTTATTTCGAAAGCCATTATCGTTCAGCTGTTGGACGCAAAAAGGGTAAGGATTTAAAAAAATCGTTTTTTCTTGCACATATTCTGTGTTATAAAAATAAAATACAAGTTTTACATATTACAAGTTTTCTGACAGAATTTACGCTACAACATAGTTAGTATCACAGATAGTATTATATATTCTGTCACTACAACTTTAAATTATTATGTTATATTTGTTACCTTTACAAATTCAACTCGTATTTCAACCCTGCAGGAAAGTTTTAATTTAACAACACTTACTTACTTACCCTTTGAAGAAAGTAACTTGTCCGCGTGTTTGATCTCTCTATTTAGATGGCAAACTTGGTCTAAATTTGTTTTGGTGAATTACGAGAAATCGTAAACAATAATGTAAGGGCTTATTTACCATGATTACTTGGAATGAAAATATATAAATATTTAAATCAAAAACATCGATAAATATTGTCTATGTTACTAGAATTAATGTCTAGGCCCTTTCTATTGGTGAAAGAACATATAATCATTATTATATGGCACCACATTCAAACAATAAAAACTTATTAATGTCCATGAAGTCTGATATAAAAAAGACGGGTTGCACTCCGGGAGTGCCGGCAGAAGTGAAAACTTGATTATTAACGTTGAGCATGTTTGATATCCATCCGTCTTACGCTTTTTCGATCAGGTCACGTGTCCTGATGCGAGTTTAAGATTTTATACCCATTACAGAAAAAGTGCTCAACGCCGCTAAAGAAGTTTTCACTTCAAAATTCATTTTATTAATCAAACTACTACCTATCTATTTTCTCTTATTTAAAGTGGCTGTAAAACACAATACAAATTACAAGATTAGCTATCTAATAGCCACTAAGTTTTGGGCTCTAACCCACGGGCACGTTTCGACATAATGAAAGGATAGTTAATTTGATTTTCACAGTCAATATTCTACGGCGTACTTCCTAAGGGTCCAAACCTCAATCTAATGTCACTTGAACCAGAAATTAACATCTCACTGAACACTTGTGACGTCAGTTTTGGACCATATTATGAGTTTACACGTTTGAGATTTGAGTTTTGACGTACCATATATAGCCATAGATTATATATACTATGCTTATACCTATTGACCCACCATATTATAGCCACAGATTATATAATACTAGGCTTATAAATCAGCTGCCAGATATACCTCACATTTCGTGGTATAATTAAGGGTATGAAGTATACCTTTCAAGATTCGTTAATTCAAGAAGGTCCTTGTGGGGAGGCTTAAAAGGTCAAGTTTTATTACGCCTCAGACTGATGCATAGCTGATCACGTATCTACTTTCTCGAAAAAAAAATTGACCAGAGTTTGTATTATACATATAATAAACTCAAAAACTACAATTAGGATTCTGTTTCCACCAATAGATAATGTGATGTGATTCTCGAGGATATAGATTTGTTGAATTTTAGACAACTCTAGTGAAACCGCGGGCGCAAAGCTACCTAGCTACCTGCTACAATAAAATTATCGGTTTAATACAAAGTTAAGGCATAATTAAATGATTTGTTCATTTATTACACAACGATATTCATTTTCTTATACTTTGTTCCATTTGTACACAAATTAGTCACTCCTTATAATTTAAATGTCCATAAAACCCCAAGTAACTGCTCTTTAACCCAGAGAATTATAATTAATTATTTGATATTTCACAGAATAAGTGACGGTATGTTAGAGGAAGTTATTAGGAAACTAATCAGTCAAGAAGTCAACACAATAACAAAGTGATTAACTTGTCAGAAAAACTACCAACTGCTGTACCAACACATGTATATCATGATGTATTTTGTACTAATGAGAAAATGGATTTATTATTTACATACTTATAAATAAAGCTTAAGTGTCTGTAGTAGTGCTATGTGTATGGTTCGATGGCACTACTTTTTTATCTGTTTATTATTTTATATTTGTACTGGATATTAAATTTGAAGGAAATAATATTATTATATTCAATGGAAAGATAGTTACCTATTCTATAATATTTTGAAATGACTTTTCTCTAGACGATAAAGAAAAAAATTGTAGAAAACATTAGACTATCTCATATTATCTCAATCATTATAAACTTGCAAAACTTATTTTTCTATTATTTGGTTTCACATTTATTAATGAATATTTCAGGACAATTTTCACACACGGCCCGATCTAATCCCATCCTAAGCTTTCGCTTGTGTTTTGGAAACCAGATTAAGCATTCGAATGCTATAAAACTAAATATTACATTAATGCAAAAGATAAATAAATACTGGACAAATTTTATCACGCTACGCAGGTTTATTTTCGACGTAAACTATTTACGCATTCGATATTGAATATCGAATATCTTCAATCGTAAGTTCCTACGCATTATTCTGTACCCTCATTTACCATACCTAACTTTCGTCCTTTCAAAGGCTTATAAGGTTTTAAATCCGAACTTTTAATAGTTATTCCGTTAGTATGAACGGAGAAAGACTAACAATTCGAATCGTTTTTTATTTAACTTAATACATTTGAATGTCAACTGAAGAGTTTCTTTAAAATATATCTACTAACAACAAACTATACTTTGATAGAAAGATTATCTTTGCCAAACGGCTTACCTTTTATAGAAGTTAAATATTAGTACTTTCTGTTTACCCACCTAAGCACCCTCCTAACTTTATAATAATTGTTAACATGATTTATTTATGAATTTTAGGACATTTTATCTTAATTGTTAATATTTACATTTTTTGACAAGTTCACAACAGAACAATTTCTAGAAACTTTCTACAAAATAGTAGATTTAATCTATACTTATAATAAATCTGTAGAGAGGCCAATTCTGTACATTAAATATATTTAAAAAAACTATGAAGGGGTGATAAAGGATTGCTACTGATGCCAAAAATGCAACCAGTAAAATTTTTGTCTGTCTATCTGTCTGTCTGTATATTCGTTATAGAAACAAAAACTACACGACGGATTTTAACGAAATTTGGCACAATTATTCTTCATACTCCTGGGCAGGTTATAGTATACTTGGAAAACGGGAGAAGTTACTCCATTTTTTAAGCTTCCGTCGCGTGTGCAGCCTTAATGGTTAAAGCTACATAGAAATCATGTACGACACAAATGTTCTTAAATTATTATATAAAAATAAATTCCTAGACAGCATATGTCTATCTTTTAAAATTGACTCACACGTTAAACTTCAATAGCTTAGCAATTCGGAGCTTCCTGATTATATTTGTCTACTCTTACGTTTACAACCACTCTCACTCATCCCTAATTAAAATAAGTTAACATTATTACCTATTCAATAAAAAAAGAATCATGTAAATCGGTGTAGAAACACCAAAGTTATACATGAAATACGCTATAAGTCATCGCGCGTGAATACAGAATCATGCAGCCATAATATAAGGATTATTTTTGTGTATCAGTTGCCGCGTTCGACTCGCTTCGCGGCGGGAGCTATAAAAAGGCGGCGGGTCCGCACCCGTTTCACGTTGTCACGGTATCACGTGTGAACGGCTAAACCGATTTCGATAATTCTTTTTTTATTATATTCCTTGAAGTACGAGGATGGTTCTTATGTAGAGCAAAACGTAAATATGTACCACGGGCGAAGCCGGGGCGGACCGCTAGTCATTCATAATAATCTCACTAGTGAAAAAACAGTTACGAGTAAAATAATGCCACTAACAATATCCAAGTATTCAACAAAATTGACGTCATTAAATCTAAGAACAAAGGCAGATCAGAAAAGATTATATATTTTGCAGGCTCGTCCTGTTTTGGAACATCCCCGGGGTCATTTGTTTTTCTTAAATTATCTTGACATGACATTTGTTAGTCCGTCTAGAGTATAATTTTCTATTACTTGCTTGAAACAGCATTATGTAATATTATGTACCTAATTATTTACAGTTATATCTATTACATATTTTCAAATTACAAAAAAAACGGGAGGATTCCGTGGGATAGGTATATTTTACATTTTTGGAAACAGTTTTTTGGGATACGAAGCAAATATACAATTATTTTAATTGAGTTTATCCACTCCTATAGGTATAGGTATAGAATAAACATTTATTTATTCCTTAGGTGTATATTATCAAGTGTAAATCTAAGTAGATGTTTAATCCTGAAAAATCGGAAAATAAACTCTTGAACCTTAATTGAGAAAGCGATGATACACCAAAAGGCAAAATCCCTTCTCAGAACTTCTTCATCCCTTTGTTAATTAAATGTAACGTTCGTATCCATTGCTCAATTTATTTATTTAATGTTCATTAAATGATTACTTCGATGTATGAACATTTTTGCTTTCATATCGTGTATCCTATAGCTATGACAATAACAAAATCAATATAAGGAAAGTGATGTGGAATACATATTATAATATAAATTCATATCAAATATAAACATGTTTTTAATAGCCATTGAACGAGAAGTGTTTTCACGTGATATTTATTTTATAGAATTTGTTCGTTATTCCCACGCATCTATCAGGAAATTATTGCTAATCGTAGCTTAGAACTGTAGGTACCTATTCTATAATGGATGTCTATGGTTATGTTTTAATACATTTCCCCTTAATTTAGGATTTAAAGGCTATAAATAAATGTATGTATACGACTCAACATGAATGAACTTTTATAGACTTTTTTAAATTATTTATTTATTCGACTAAGCTTTTAAGACTTGAAGAGACACATAAAATAATAACAATCAAACAAACTTTTACATCTACACTGTAATACTTAAATAATTTTCTACTTTTTCACACAAAATAACAATGAAACTTTTGGGACGCAAGAATCACACCGTCCCAGCCTTTATACTTACGGGTTTTTATAAAAAATACGAAATGTAGTATATAAAATTCCGAGATCGTCAAAGCCAACGGACAAAGGTTATGAATTCTTCAATACGTTCGTCTCGAAGCTTCCAAAGTAAACCCGGTATATTCTATGCGATTCTTCCTCATATATTACAAAAAAGGTTGCCAGCTTTCCGTATATATCGTCAACAATTTCTTCCTAACCTAATCCCTATGTGGTAACCTATTCGTGAAAATGAAATATATTATATACAAAAACAAACTTTGTTGATGCTGTATTAAATTACATGCCTTATTAATTATTCATTCTTGTTAGTAAGAGAAATTTAAAATTTAAATTTCAGCTCGTTAATTTTCCAACTTAAATAAGCCTAGGTATAACTAGTTCGGATATTTTCACTAATAATACCAGACATGAAGTAAGTAAGCAAGTATTAGTAAATGTTGGAATTTTTTTATGTTACATAATTAAGTCCATGTAAAAAAAATATACTAAAATCAAGTAGGTATACAGTAATTTTCGTTAGGAATTTTTAAACGCTAAAGGGAAAGAGTCAATCTCGGTTTAAATTGAAAAAAATACGACCGTTTTTGACAACGTCAATTAAAAAAAAATACGTTTCGAATTTAGAATTTTCGTCACTTTTTGAACGTCGCGTCGGATAAAAAAGGCATCACGTTTTGTGTCTTGCATGAAAGGGATCGGAAACGTTTCCTTTTGTTATCGTTTCCTGATCAAAAAGTCCATTTCTGGTCGATTATGTGTTAAAAATATATTTGGAACTATCCGCTGCTTTCGAGTACATATATATGTTACAAAGACTATTTATATTCGTGTTTGAGTCGCTGGTATAAATGGGTAAGTCATGGACGTATAAAAAAAGACGGACGGTATATCGCCTAAACATTGAGTGAAGCCTAGTAATGGCGGCGAGACATCCATGTGTGTGTGCCATGTTGCCATGGCAACAGCTGTCCTGATGACAATGGCGGCTGTATTTTTTTCTATAAATTTTGCCGTAATAATTTTGTCATTAAAACATAAAAGAAATAACTTGCTTCCCTGTGGAATGTAATCTCTTGTGTTTTGTTATTTAAAATTGTACTGTTGCGACACCATTTAATCACGCAAGACGGCATTTTAAATATTTTTTGTGAAACAGTGACGCAGTTAATCAGTCGATAGTTCACGACGTAATGGCGACCGACTAGCTTACTATGGTGAGAGTGTGTGCGTGTTTATTGTCTTTACACGATCGCTAGCTTACTATGGTGGCTTCACGTTGTTTGTTCGTAATACGGCGTCCGTCTTTTTTTATACGTCCATGGGGTAAGTATTGAAAAATATTTTTTTTTCAAAATGATAAATTAATTTTAGGCCGTGTTACCTTGTACAGAAAATCAATCAAACGCAAACAAAAGCTGCCTAGAAACCAATTTATCTATACTAATACATATTACAAAGCTGAAGAGTTTGTTTGTTTGAACGCGCTAATCTCAGGACCTGCTGGTCCAATTTGAAAAATTCTTTCGGTTTAAGATAGCCCATTTATCGAGGAAGGCTATATATTATCACGCTAAGACCAAAAGGAACGAAGCAATGCGGGTGAAACCGCGCGGAACAGCTAGTCTCTAATAAAATGGTGTCAAGTAAACAAACGTGCTAAATCGCATTCGAATTTTGATTTTTTATGACATAAAAAAGTTCATATCTAGAATTTTTACTCAAAACATCGATTCTTACCGATTAAAATCTGTTATAATTACATTTCGTCCTGTATTGCATCGACCGAGTCAATTATAAAAATGGAATTTAACGATTTAACTATTCTAATATGGATGTATGGATGTATGGATGTATGGATGTTTGTTACTCTTTCACGTAAAAACTACTGAACCGATTACAATGAAATTTAGCACACATATAGAGGGTAACTTGGATTAACACATAGGATAGTTTGTATCCCGGAAATCCTACGGGAACGGGAACTATGCGGGTTTTCCTTTGCAAACGCGGGCGAAGCCGCGGGCGGAAATCTAGTTGTCAATAATTGTCATATTATGTCAGACAACTAGAAGATTCTCGAACTTACGTGACTAGAGTAATAGTTATTTACACACAAAGTTCGTTGCTTTGTAGATATAACGGAAGATTGTCTTTTGTTTCTGACAAAGCAAATTACCTACCTACTACTATTACATAGTATTTTCCTATATTATATGTGCTACTACTATTTGGTACCATTCAAACTATGATTATCAAAGTTAAAGTTATGGAAATGTTAATAGATAACTTTACTCGTTTAACTCTAAACTTTTTTCTATAAAATTATCCAACAAATTATAAAAATAATTTGGAAAATCCAAAAGTGCACGCCTCATAATTTTTTTTTAATAAATATTTATTAATTATTATTTTTGTTTATTTAATAACAATTAAACCACATCGAATCAGACCCTGAAAAATGAAAGGGTTCTATTCCTGAGCATACTCAAGCGTAAGAGAATAAAAAAGACTCGATTAGTAAAGTATTTCGGTCGCTATCGTGTTAACGAGAAAAAGGATCCGCACATACAGACACACGGACGTCCAAGACAGAACTTTTTTAAACTGTTTTTTAACTAGTTTAAATAACAAAAATGACATCAAAAATATCATGAACGTTAAAAATAGTGTTTTTTCTTAATATGTGTGTGTTACATGTATTATCTTACAAGTGCAATGTATGATACATAAAGACATTTTAAGTTTGAAAAATCAGATGTTTTGCGCGAAGTGACAGTAGTACCCACCTCAACGCTTCGCTTATGAGGCGTGCAATAGATAAGTAATGGTATTTTTAATACACACGAATAATCCTTACGAAGACAGAGGAGAGAGAAAAAAGACAATATTAACTTTTCCGTCGAAAACACTGTAAAATTGGCGCGCAAAAATCTTCAATTAAATCAATATAATTTAAATCGATCCCGAATTCCGGGCACTTGATGCCGTATTTAATTTATTACGCGAGTGAGGTTCCGCTTTGTTCAGTACACAATGATTCCATTAACTTGAAAACTCTTGTACTATCGGCTGTAATTTCCAATCCCTTAACCATTTAGCGATACCATTATGTAGATATTACGAACATTTGCCGGTGTAACGAAATGGTATGCTAATTAATGAATTCGGAAACGGTTTTAATATTTCCAAGTTTTATATTTTCAATTAATAGAATCTGCTTCAATTTTTATTATTATCTGTTTAATTATATGCGGGTTTTCCCGCGTGCGGAAATCTAGTACTTTATAATCCTGTGCCTGAATAAAATTGTAAAAACGTATATATATGTATTATCATTGAGCCTAACCTTTGACATTTAATTAACCTATTGAACGATAAATAGCAGAGAATAGAATAGTAATAGCACAGACATAGCACAGATAATATAATATCTAATAGGTACTGACATCAAAAGCATCCAGGTTATGAACAGATTAAAGGTAGGTATTAAGTTTTATGTAGGTAGTACCTACGTATTATTTATTCATACTATAATTTTAATTTAATTATTTCCTGTAGGATATCAATATGTGATAACTCGAGATGTAGATTCTTTCTACCTTTAACAAGTTAATAAGTAGATAAGTTAAATAATCTGATACAAATATACCTACATGCTGAACAATAGTTAGAAATTGTATTACGCAAACATAATATACGACAAACTTAATTTACTCATGACATGCAGGATGTCCGTCAGATTTAATATCTGTCACATTTCCCGCCAAAATAAAAGTCATTTCCATGAAAAGTTAAGCCAAGTTTAAAGTTTGTAAATTCTTCAGCACAACACTTCAGCGTTCTGGTTTTCCGTGATTCCATTACCCAAATCTGTTGTGGGCGAAATGAGAATTTTTATCGACCATTTAGTTATTAGCAGTTAGATTGAAATCGTGGGTGTCTAAACTCTCGATTAGATGGCATCTGTTTTTAAACCTATTTTTAATATTTACTTGTAAAGCCCCTTTGTTTATACTTCATTTTGTTTCCCTTGTTTTTTAAAATAAATTAGTTAACTGAAATAAATATAACTTGTTTTTGCTCACTTTTTGAATCTTACTTTATTTTAAGGCTTTTCATAGAAGTATTTTGGTTTAATTAATAATTTATTGAAGAACATGCTAAAGATAAGAAGAATGCGATAGACGATTATGAACTCTGCAGTTATATTGGAGCCACTAAACTGTGAAAAAAACAACAAATTATAAAAAATAAACTGGGATAGAAAGAAGAAGAAGAAGTTCATTATTTCATGGTAATATTTTGATCCAACTGCCTTAGGATACTGCATAGTAATCCTCAAAGTTATGTTATAAAATATTGTAATTTACGATGAAAAATATGTTTAACCCGTTTATTGTTTATACAGGGTGTCCCAAAAAGTAGTGATATACTGAAGCTGGGAGGTAGAGGACTTAGAGGGCTATCCGAATCACCCCCCTGTGTGTTATGCGATTTTTCGTATTTTCGGAGTTATTACATTTTTTTCAATTTTTCATCTATCGCCGAGTACGATGAGATTTTTATTTATGGTGACGTGAATTATTGCGCTAGATGCTTGTTTTTTTTTGTGTGCTAAGCTGAAAGATAGGCCAATTCAGTATGGTAACATTTACTATCGTTAGATCTTCGAATGGAATAAAAAAAAGAATTAAATGCTATGAAAGATAAAATTACCCAGTATGTTCATAACTTCAAGGGCCCATAAAAAAATAAAATCACATAAAAAGGTTTTCCATTTGGCTTTTAAAAACTTGCTCTATCGATCAGGTAGCTACCCTAAAAATTTCATTTTATTATTCTGAAGGCTTCAATCGAAAAATTGAAATCTAAATGTGGTAAGTGCAAAATTTTTATTAACATGATGATTATTAAAACCAATAAATAGGTGTTTAAAAATGAATTTTTTTTAAATAGCCCCGCTGTTGCTCAATGCAAGTGCGACATCACCGTAAAAAGTTGTCTTTTTAATGTCTGAATGCTCTTTTATCATTTTTAATGGTTTCTTCTGCTACTATGAATTTCCGGGTTATTTCGTCCAAATTGTGGCAGTCTCTCGTCTTT
The DNA here is from genome assembly GCF_061535395.1 of Colias eurytheme. Taxonomy (NCBI): domain Eukaryota; kingdom Metazoa; phylum Arthropoda; class Insecta; order Lepidoptera; family Pieridae; genus Colias; species Colias eurytheme. Next base: position 3,156,179 of record NC_142995.1, on the reverse strand, counting down.
GTAGTATCCCCACGGAAAAAATTCAATAGGGTTTATGTCCGGAGACCGTGGAGGCCAGGCTAAAGGGCAAAAATACCCTGAAAGATGGATTGGTCGTTGCAGCCTGCGCATGCGCCGGTGACGCCTGCTTTAAAGCCTGGCCTCCACGATCCCTCGAATAAACCCCATTGATTTTTTTTCAATGGGGATACTAAAAAGACCTCGGCTACTTGAGAGAATGCCCCAATTTGGACAAAATAACCCGGAAATTCATAGTAGCAGAAGAAACCATTAAAAATGATAAAAAAGCATTCAGACATTTAAAAGACAACTTTTTACGGTGATGTCGCACTTGCACTGAGCAACAGCGGGGCTATTTAAAAAAATTCTGGTAATTAAACACCTATTTATTGGTTTTAATGATCATCATGTTAATAAAAATTTTGCACTTACCACATTTAGATTTCAATTTTTCGATTGAAGCCTTCAGAATAATAAAATGAAATTTTTATGGTGGCTACCTGATCGATAGAGCAAGTTTTTAAAAGCCAAATGGGAAACCTTTTTTATGTGATTTTATTTTTTTATGGGCCCTTGAAGTTATGAACATACTGGGTAATTTTATCTTTCTTGGCATTTAATTCTTTTTTTTTATTCCATTCGAAGATCTAACGATAGTAAATGTTACCATACTGAATTGGCCTATCTTTCAGCTTAGCACACAAAAAAAAACAAGCATCTAGCGCAAAAATTCACGTCACCATAAATAAAAATCTCATCGTACTCGGCGATAGATGAAAAATTGAAAAAAAATGTAATAACTCCGAAAATACGAAAAATCGCATAACACACATGGGGGTGATTCGGATAGCCCTCTTGGTCCTCTACCTCCCAGCTTCCGTTCATCACTACTTTTTGGGACACCCTGTAGAATACATAATATAAGATCTGAACTAAATTAGTTGGGTGTTTGTCGTGTAAGTTATTTTAGATGTTATTTCAATTTCAATTCGTTTTCATTGTTGTAGCACCCCTAGTGACATTTAGAATTAGTTTGGATAAACGAGTAAATAACATTTACATGATTCGATATAACCTAATATTATTGTACCAAAAACTTTCTTCATATCAAATGTAAGTATCAAACAAAATATATCCGTATCCCAGTAAACACTTTTTATTAATAAACAGACGTTGAAGATGGACAACAGATAAAGAAACTGTCTCATTTATTTAATCTTATTTAGCATGCCAAATAAAATATGGTTCAAATAACCAAAGAGAAATATATTTAGAGAAAATAATATAAATGTCTTTCATTTTTGTATCGAGTGTTTCACAGTGGACATTAATTGGCTCTTACGTCCACGGTTTTATTAAGCTTTGAAATTGTATTGCACAATACAATTTGCGATACTTTGATCCAATTAATTATTAGCTTTTAAGTTGATTAAAACGCACAATTCTTTGACTTTTATGAGTTACATGCATGTTGAAAAGATCTTATAAGAAATATATTATTTTAAAATAAGTTGTGAGTGGTAGAAAAAATATTTTAATTTTTTCGGTAATATTTTAATTTTAATTACATCTTTTATATGCTCAGGTTTATAGTAAATAGAATAAGTTCCCTTTTTTTGACAAAAAGAAGAACAACTACCTAAGTACGTCTTCGTTAGTTTATATTACACCCGAATATTCAGAAGTCTTAGTTAAATATAGGGAGCGTATTTTCCTAGACTGGAAGGAGTGGTTTGATGTAGTTGCTAGACAGAAAGGCATCTGGTTTCGCACTATGCAATGTGAGCCACCACGCATTCCATGGTTTGCTAATACTAGAATAGACAGGAAGTTAATTGTTATAGCCCATAGGCTGCGGTCCGGACACATGCCATTAAACAACTTCAAATATTTAATGAAAAAAAGAGCTAACGCGAACTGCGACGTGTGTGGTATATTAGAGGATGTATACATCACTTTCTCGTGGAATGTGTACGGACTGCACCTATGAGGCAAGAATTATATAGGAAATTTAATGTGTGTCCGACCGATGTGGGTATGTTTCTGACCATTTTATCCGCACCTAATACGGAGGCGGCTAGGATGGTCTGCATATTCACACGACGGATATTAGTAGGCTAGTTAGGTTAAACTTATAGCATATACTATGGGACTGACATAGTCATCGCTGACTCAAAGTCCCTAAATAAAAAAAAAAAAAAAAGTACGTCTTCGTTATAATTTTAGAGAACACACTGTATAAGAACCTATAACAAAAGTAGGTAAGCTCAGTTTCAAAACCATTATGTATGTATCCTCAGTTAATGTAACAAGTACAAGGTACATTGCATACCTACATACCTTAGTAGGAGAGCCCGTGGGAGATCGTCCTTCACCGATCTGATAACTTTTAAATTAAAATCAAATAACTCACCTGCTAACCGGGACAAATACAATAAGATCCGGAATCACTGCAATACACTATGTAGAGATGCTCAGCGGCGTCATATCTTTAATTCAGTCGAGGACGGCGACACAGCCAAGGTTTGGAAATTTCTAAAATCTTTAGGAGTTGGTAAACAGCAGCAACTTTCTCTTCCAAATAACACCAATATCGATCAAATGAACCAACATTTCACTAAAAATCTTGTAACCTTCGATTCAAATTTTAAATCACAAACTTTACATAATCTTTCTTCTTATCCAACTCCTAACTATCAACCGTTCCATTTCAGGCAATTCTCCGGTTGTGATGTTAAGAAGAGCATTTCATCGATTTCTTCCAAAGCCGTTGGTGGTGATAGTATTAGCCGTAGTATGATCCTTCCCATCATTGATATCCTTATACCTGTAATTACTTTTATATTTAACTTTTCAATCTCCTCTGGCATATTTCCGGATGCCTGGAAAAATGCAGACGTTCTTCCGTTACCTAAAAAAATCCATCCTGCATCCTTTTCCGATTATCGTCCAATCTCCATCCTCCCTTTTTTATCCAAAGCACTTGAACGTTTAGTCCACGAACAGTTAACCCGCTTCCTCAACAAAAACTGTATCTTAAATCCTTGTCAATCCGGCTTCCGTCCTGGACATAGTACGGCTACTGCTCTCACTAAGATCACTGACGATATTCGAGCGGGAATCGATGACAAGCAGCTCACTATTCTTACCTTACTGGATTTCAGTAATGCGTTCAACACTGTCGATTTTGATGTCCTAGTGAGCTTGCTTCGCTCAATTAACATATCTCCAACGGCGATTGCATGGTTTCGAAGTTACTTGTTGGGGCGTCGGCAGCGAATCAAAGCTGATAACACCTTCTCAACTTGGTCAAGCATCACTGCTGGCGTTCCACAAGGTGGCGTCCTTTCTCCTCTCCTCTTTTCTATATTTATAAATAATATCACTGTCTCCCTTACTTCGCTCTCACATATGTATGCAGATGATCTCCAGATTTATAGTCGTTCATCTCTTGAAGATTTACCATCTGCCATTCGCTTGATGAACAAGGATCTTGCTTCAATTGTAGCTTGGAGTAGATCATATGGCTTAGGAGTCAATCCGTCAAAAACTCAAGCTATTATCATCGGCAGTCCCGCTTTCATTTCGAAGATCGATTGGTCAAGTCTTCCACCTATTACCTTAGACAACACAATTATACCGTTAAGCGATTCGGTTAAAAATCTGGGTGTTATGTTTGATCGTACTTTATCGTGGCACAAACAAGTTAATGAACTGAATAAGAAAGTATTTGCAGCATCACACTCTCTAAGACGTATTCGGAATTTCTTACCCATTCCAACAAAAATTTCTCTTGCACAATCCCTCCTCCTTCCCATCCTCGATTATGCCGACATTTGCTATCCAGACCTTACCGAATTACAATTAGACAAACTCGAACGGCTACAAAATGTATGTATACGGTTCGTATTTGGCCTCCGCAAGTATGATCACGTCACAGAGTATCGTAACAGGCTGAAGTGGTTACCTATACGTTTACGTCGTAACATGCATATCCTAACATCATTGTACAAAATCCTATTCTATCCCCAAGCCCCTGTTTACCTTAAGGAAAAATTTGAATTCCGTTCGAATGTCGAGTTAAATCTACGATGCACTGGCAACCTGCTATTGAAAATCCCTCCCCACAAATCCAAATTTTACCACAAATCCTACCATGTACAGTCCATAGTCCTTTGGAATGCTCTACCTATAGAAATCAGACGTGCGAAATCGCTAAATATATTTAAAAATTTAATTTTCAATCATTTCTCCTCCCAGATAAATAGTTAGTATTTTCACTGTATTTGTTTATTTTTATTTATTTATTTATTTATTTATTTATTTTGTTAATATATGTATTATTAGTATATTGGTATTTATATATAAATATATATAAATTATATATGTATTTTTTTTTTTTTTTAATCATATTCATTATGTATATATTTATAATATAAGTAGTTATTTGGTTTAAATGTATTATAATTAAATTTTTCATTACTGCACCACCTATTGTTTTTCCCCTTTTTAATTCAAAATCCTACCCATAGGTTGCCTGGTAGAAATCGCTCAGTAGCGATAAGGCCGCCTTTTTGGCTATATATTATATTGTCTTTTTTTTTCTTTTGTTATATTGTCTGTTTTTATTTGGTGCTAAATAAAGTGTATTTATTTATTATTATTATTATTTATTTTTGATACACAGAATATGCCTAGGTATGTTTTTATTTCACCTATTTTGACTTACCACCTGTTTGCACCTGCTTGCCAGGTAGTTATACACTCAAAGTCAAATAAATTTCATTTGGTTATCAAAAGTATGAAGGTGATGAAAAAAATCGATAAAAGTTAATTTAATTAAAAAAAACCATGACCACTTTTCGATAGGCAAGCAATTATAGGCATATTTGTAATTGTTTATAAAAAATATTTAATAAAAAATACGTCTCATCTGGTTATCAGATCGGTGAAGGACGATCTCCCACGGGCTCTTAGACCACCTCTATTAGGTATCTGTGATATGTACTAAATGAATAGCCATGTTTTAACTTTATAAAAACACTAACCACGTCAAAGGGTACTTTCTAAAATTTTACTTTACTATGATTGAAATATAGCACTTTACATAACTATTCCAATTGTAACAATCAAAAGTTATAATTAAATTTTCTACTTAAACATAAATGTCGTATAGATTCCTAAAATACTGAGAATTTCCCTTAAATTGAAGAGCATCGAATTTATCTAAAAGCTGTTTTAAAGGCCGCTTTGTAATAACTTTTCAATTGATATAATGTATATCTGAAATTCATAACTTTTGTATAAATTACATCAACGCTACGTGTCAGTTCTGACCGATTAATGTAAACTACAGTAATCTAAATTCTCCGCATATTTAATAAATATAAACTAGATTATGTAATACCTAAAACATAATAGGTACTTAATTATATCTAGTACTTAAAGGTAAAGTTGTCTATTTTTGTAATAAATAATTTATTACAGGTAGGTAAATGTGACTTGAACCCTCATTGGAACATGATGTCTGGATGTTCAAACTCTACACTGAACAAGTATCACTGTTGAAACATTGAATTCATTGAATGAAAACATTGAATCGGTGCATTTACATCAAACGAGCGAATGCTCATTCTAACCCCACTAAGTCAAATTGTTTCAGTGTAAACAGGTGTAGAGCATACTTTTGTTGTTATTAGTTCGTTCGAAAAGATTCTACGCAATGTTCTTATACTGAACAACACAGAATACGAGTTTTCGTTTACACTAAGAGATCACGAAAGAATGCTCCTGCTCTAGCTCTACCTCTATGTTTGTTTGATGTTAATGCACCGTTATAACTGTGGTTATAACGCAATCTTTGTTTATCAATATTTTGTCGATTGTCACATGGTTAGGTATTAGAATTCGGGCATGACACGCATAAAAATCGTAACTCTCTCGAATTTGCAAGCGTAAGCTATTACCTACACTGTTCTTCAAACTTACAATTAAGACATGATCCATATCATTGGAAATTGATATAAGGAAACAGCTCACGTGGTTGTCAGTCGCATAAACATCTAAATATCCGACAATCTGACGTGCCAGCGATCACGTTGTTCGCTCGTGCTCCGAACAAACAATAAATTTAATTAAAGGGGTTGGATTATCCTTTCTGACCGGTAACAGTTGAAAACGGTTGTTCTTTCTACTGAAATAAGTGAAATTGTGCCTCACCAAGAATTTATAATATTTTGTAACCGCATTACAAATTACACAAATTATAATTTACAGCTAAAACTTGCATCTTTCTTTCGACTAATTAAAATAAAAAATCCTTTATTTATTTCATATTATTTTCCTAATATTCAGCTATGAATGTTAGGAAGAGATAGATAATGATATTTTCCTTATCTACTAAACGAGTTGACAAAAACTGCAAAATTATTAATGTACCTAAATAAATGCATATTATTACGATAGCTACGTTTCTCATGCAAGACGGCTCTATACATACATAAGGTACAACTAATAACGGCAAAAAAAACAGATTTCAAATCTAAATATGTTAAGTAAATCACTACATTGTATAAAACAAAGTCACTTTCTCTGTCCCTATGTCCCTATGTCCCTTTGTATGCTTAAATCTTTGAAACTACGCAACGGATATTGATGCGGTTTTTTTAATAGATAGAGACTAGAGTGATTCAAGAGGAAGGTTTATATGTATAATAACATCCATTAAATAGTGGAGAAGAGAATTTTTGAGATTTCTAATGTGATGTAAATAATTAATTTTTTTTCCGCTTACATTGCAAACGCAGGCTGAACCCTACGAGTTTTATCAAAATAATGTACTAAGTATTGTACACATTGAAAAGGTCTACAGAAAAGTCCGTGATGGTATATGTCTATCTCTTAATTATGGATAACCCACAATAACTTTTTTTTGCCATTTACTTTTTACGACAAATAATGGCTAATTTTCGAAGAGATTTTAACCAATACAGCATTAATCCTCAACCAATTAAATACATTTTTCATTTAATATAGATCTATATGGCCCTTACACCGTATGATTTAAGTGAATATTTTCGAAGATACATATTACAGATTTAAAAATTGCGGGACGTAGCGTTTGCGGCGCGGTACCGGCCGGCCGCCATTGCATGATTGCACCCGTGCGATGCCGCGGCCGGGGCGGGTCGCTAGTATAATATAAGATTAGAACAAAGTTATCATTTTATCGTAACTTAACAGATTATTTGTCTAAATAACAAAGCGAAATACACAGCAGAATTGTAAAGCTTTGTTTAAGCTTCATAAAACACACATTCAGCGTTCTAAATATCATCTCAGTTTAATTAACACGCCGACGCTTTCATCTTCCATCAAGCAAACATTTTATTCTTGTTAGCGCATATTTCTTATTTTTCCCTTTAAATTATCCGTAACAAGTCATAGTGAATAATTAATAATACTATAGCGTACGAGCGGGTATCGTCGCACAATTATTTATAAACTGTAAATATTTATTTTTTACATAACATTCAATTACGAAATTATTTCAGTAATTCATTTTAAACAAAAATAAAATGAAAATATAATTACTCTCTGCAGAGATTTAAGTCTCCCCATATATGAAGTAAATGAAACCCCATAATACGGGGCCATAGGGATACCTATGTATCTACATAAAAACGCATAGAGGCTTTAACTTTCTTCCGTATTAAGCAAATTTATTTCAAATTTAAAACTAATACAATCGTTTAGTATAATAGATCCATAGGACCACAATATAAAGTACAAATGCAATGTCTAAAAGCATTACGAATTTGAATATAAATAATAATAAGTAGACTGCTCATAGGTAATTCGCTCTTTCATTATATGTAGGTAGTATTTTCTGTATTACAACTGAAATTTAAAAATACATTCTAAACGTGTATTTTTTCACACTCTATCAAATTTGAAACTGAACCAGCAAATTGTGAATTTAATTTAAACGACCTTGATAGAGATTGTACAGATTTATTATAGCATACGTAGTTATAAGTCTTCAATACTATCATCATATTTTAGTATAATAAATCAAAATAGCCTATCGAGCAACAAAACAACGTAATTATAAGGTCTATTTATCATATTAATTAACTGTTTTGATGATAATGATTAGTCCGATGGTTTTTACTTAATTTGATTTTTTTTATTAGTGGATAAATCTTTGTCTAACTTTGAAAATAAATACAAATAAATAACTAAGTTCTTTGAAAAACAATCGCAAATAGAGTATACGATGATATTATGGACAAATAGGTGCCAATTGTTAAATGCTTGCATTTTTAAAAATGTTCACGAAGTTGCATTTTATTTTAAATGACCGCATCAGTATATTTCATCAGCAAAAAAATATAATTATGTAGTTTTATCTTTTTATAAAATGTAGGTCATATGAAAGTTAAAACATATTATTTTATTATTAAGAATTAAAACTTGCATTAGAGCGCATATACAACATAACTTTTCAGTGCCATAATTATATTTTAAATAATTTTAAAACTTATAATAAAAACACGAACGCATAAAATGTGCATACAAACTTTTTAAAACAATTCATTGAAATGTTCAAAAACTTTCAAACTCACCAAAAAGTTTTGACATCCGCATATAAAGTTCACACACACAATCACTTCACTTTAGTTTTTTTTTTCAGCACAGAGTATCCAATCCTGTTGAAATTTCGAATTTGGTATCGAAGCGTTTGGATGAGACGCGCGTAGCCTCGCTACTGGTAAAACGCGGGCGGGCGGCCCGCCCAGATGTTATCTCAGGTTAAAGGGCTCAAGTGTTAATCTATCGGCGGTAGATAATTTTTAATAACATGTTTGTTTTGATACTCGAACAAATTCTCAATATTATTCAACGTTTTACGACTGTGATTTTTAATTGCGTTGTTGTATAGTGTACATGAGGTGAGCTAATGATCTAGTACCTAAATTATGATATTTTTTTTATCAAATCCTCTCGATACATATGATAATAGAATTCCAGATGTGTGCTTCCAAAAAAAAACTTAAAAATAGAAAATACACTCAATTGTTCTGAAAGCATTATAAGCTTTTTTATACATTCTTGAATTATTTTAAAATACAGGTACTTATGCTTCGTGCCAACCGAAAACATAAAAGGTATGTTATTACTTTTTAGTTGTTACATACCTATTTTAAAAGTTACGTTTGTAAAATACCATTTTATTATGTAGAATGTAGTGCATAACTTTTTCCATTTCCTTCCTCGTACCATTAAATTGAATTAAAAAAATTTCACAATACACACAAAACGCTGCTAACTCATGCCTCACGACGCCTATGTGTACAGTCCCCTAGGGCAGCCCATTGTCGTCAATTGTTTCACTTAGTGGTCGCGTAAACACGGCTTAATGATCTGTCTGCAACACCTCTTCACTTGCAATAAAGGTCATGGGTTTTAAATTAACAATCAACATATGGTAAAGGTGACGGTCACTATAGTCTATTTGTGTTTTTATTTCGATGTAACATAGAAAAAATGTTATGAAAATTCATAATTTCACAAGTTTAACTAAAATGCTCGCAATTTTCGAATTTCGAGCATTGTAGTTAAACGAATAATACCTTGCATTTTGGAAAAAATCTTATATTCTTTTCATATTGCAGTGTTTCTCGTAAAAATAAAATTGAAATTAAAAAAAAACCTTCATAGACTTTTGGGGTTATTGACATATCTATCCTCACGTAGTATTTGTTGTTTGTTTAGTATTCACTGCGACTGCTCTTACATTCTCATTATCTCTCGTCAACTTGTACTACTTACACAGTTTAGATAGTTAATTATAATGTCTTAACACGTAGTTATCTTCGATAAAACAACATTTAGGTACGATAAAATTGTTAAGCGTTTTCTAGCATAGAGTAGGTATCTTGTATTCATACACTTAAAAGTCAAAGTGTTAAAAACCCACGTTTGTTTATAAATAAGCTTTCCGCCGGCGGCTCCGCCCGCGGTTTCAAAGAAAAACTCGCCTAGTTACCTAGTTCCCGTTCCCGTTGAATTTCCGGAATAAAACCTATCCTATATTACTCTAATGTAGCTTTCGAATGGTGAAAGAATTTTTAAAATCGGTCCAGTAGTTTATGAGCCTATTCATTACAATCAAACAAACAAACAAAGTTTTCCTCTTTATAATATTAGTGTAGATTAAAATGTTATTAGTTCATAAGGTATTTAAATGCTAGATACCTAAGTACATCGAAGAAGAAGCTATCGACTTGTGAAAATTCTTTCACTAGTAGCTCTATAATTTTCTAGTGACAAGCATTTTATAAATTAGTTTTAACCTCTGAATTAGGTCGGAGTTAAGCTTATCAGGATAAAGTATGCACCGGTATATTACACTAATAAAACAGAAGAGATATCGTTTCTGTCCCGCTAAGGTTGGGTCGCCTAAGATCGGACGCATATGCCGAAAATTTTATACGTACTGTATTTTTTATTTTATTTCTCATGATTCGATGTCGTTTTTCTGTTGCGGTCAACTGTAAATTGATGACAAAAAAATATTGTTTAACCCCTAATTTTTTGGTTTGCGTAGATGCTATCTATCTAAGCAAATTTAGAGCCTAAAAAGCAGACTTTTTTCGACTTACCATAGTGAAGAAAATAACAGTTCGGCCGAAGATCGGACTATGTAGTATCTTCACTTCTATGCGTTTAATAATAATGTTCACATTAGGAAAACATCCGGACTTACGTCCATACATTGAGCATCAATGATTGAGTCAGGAAATTCCTCAAAAAATTTGACAAAGAAGTTTTTTTTTTATTGCGTTTTTTTAGTCCGGTCTTCCCTCCTCATCCTAATTAAGTTTCTCAAACTTTTATCCTCCGTGTTCTAGGACTAAATAATGAAAATGTACCTAAGGTCTGATAGTCATAGCGTCATTGGATAGTTAAATATATTAAAAGTTAATAATTATTGCGCATTATTGCATAAGGCGCAGTCAAGAGCTAAACTTCGGTCCGATCTTCGGCATTGGGAGGGAAGATCGGATCTTGGGTTGTGAACGTCCTAGGCGTAATCAAAGTATACAGATGGAAAGAGGATTCGCTAATTCTGCCCCAAAATAATTAATTACATTATTTCAATGAAAGTACTCTCCACGATGAGCCATCAAAATTTTGTAGGTAAGATCGGATCGACGATTTTCGCCACAAAATACACCTTTTCTGCTGAATCACCTGTGTACACGTCCCGTCTGGTCGCTGGCCAGCCGCAGAGTGAAGAGAGGGGCAGAACAAAATGGCGGATCTAGTAGAGTTGGTAGCAGTAGAGAATATTGCCTAGTTTGCGAGTTATTCCATGCATCCGATCTTATGTCACATCCGATCTTAGGCGACCCAACCTTACTTGTTTCATTTTTAGGTTTAGTTTTCATAAATAAATTCGCCATATATTTACCTAAGTAGTACAAGTACCAAGTTCATAAAGGAAAATAATAGGGTTAGATTTATAAATGATGACTAATAAATAGGTAGGTACTTCTCATTTATATGAAGTGGACTTTGCTTAAACGTCTTGATAAGGTACCACAAACGAGGGTCATGATAATCATTGTGTCACAATAACAAACTTTTAAAACACACACTTGCAGTCATATTCTCATTAATTTAAAAATTATAAGTAGATTATAGATAGATAAAATTTTAAATAATATTATGTACTTACACATAATATTATTTAAAATAAGATGATGTTGGTAAGAATTCACACAAGAAATTTGCGTATTACCTACCGGACGTAAGTATGTTCCCACTTTTCGGGTAGGTAATATAATTATGTAGCAGGAGACACCGTTCTTTTTTATTACATTTTGACCTAGGTACATATTTTCGCTTTAGAGTATGATTTTCTTTTGATAAAATAAAAACCTCTTATCTATAAATCCAACACTGTTAGGTTTATGTTTTTACACTACTATGTACTATTAAGAACTTATATGTATATCTAATACTACATAAGAATTGTATTCAAATTATCAAATTAGTCGTTCAAAATAAGAATGCGAATCAGTTAAAAATCAGGCGATTTCTAAAAATAGGCTATGAATAAATAACTGATATTTGTGAAAAAATATTTGTTAAGACTCTTACCAGAATATATTGCTATTCGAGATCGTAATAAGAATGCCGAGATAAGACTAATCGTATAAGCTACGCATTAAAAGCAAGATTAATTTGAGAAGGCATAAGCTTCCGATAGGACCATAATCGCTCTTCTTGTTGTTGTAAGTGGGTATATTTATAGAATGATATATGATAGATATCATCTAGTTCCGATATAATTATTTACCAGCTAGGTATCAGAACACTTCCTCTTCTATATATTTAATAGATAAAAGATTTATCTATGTTTGTTGAATCGAAAAAATTGCAATGATTTTCCTGAAACATTGAATGCAGATTTTGAGCTGGAGTTACACATACTCTAGGTACTTGAAAATACTTGAAATACCATTTGAATACAAGCCAGGTATTTGCAATTAGTAAAAAAGATATTGTAAAGATATGTTCCTAACTCAAGTGCAATGAAAAATTTAACGCCATTTCAAAATGGGCTAGGTACGTATCATTCGAGTTACTTACAAACATAAACAATGAAAATTTTATTCCAATGTTAATATTTGAACCAGCAAATGTTCTGTCAAGGATACGCTTATCACTGAATAATGAAAAACAGTCGACAACCTTTTCTCAAGACTCCAACGGTCTACTGAATATAGGGTCATTGCGCCTGTTCGCGTCCACATGCCTATTCGCGTCCATTTTGCGGATATCTTTTAGAAAATTCACGAAAATAAGTATACTTTAAGTAAAATTGTAATAAGAAAAATTTCCGATAATAGCTCAATGTATAAGAGACATGCACACATATTCAAAATATGCCTGCGCACCGCCTATCCTATTTAAAAAAAATATTTAATTTTGGCTATTAAACGAGAGAGCTAAAACGCGCGGGATTTTGAGAAAAAAATAGTGCGCAGCGTCGCGTTTGACGGTAAGTATCTTATTGTTAAATGTGAATTTTTGAATATGTAACTGTTTCTTTACTTTGCTAACAAAACATGGAATAGTATGGATTATAAATCAGCTAATTTATTTTACAATTAATAGCTAAAATAAGGTGGACGCGAATTACTACACCGAATTTGTACAACTTCCATTTTGCGTCCACGGTGGGCGCAAACTATACCTATAGTGCATAACAATAGAACATATTGCGTCCACATTGTTTTTCATTACGTAGCAATGAATTGTTTGTTAAAATATGTAATTTAAAATAGATTGTAAATTTTTGACTAAGACTACAAGTTGATAATTAAAATTTTCATTCAAATTACCTAATTTTTATGCTATTTTTTCATTTTAAAATGGGTATTCTAAGAATGAGACTATAGTATCTTTGAGAATGAGATTCAATAAGTCTGTGGTTAAGAAAATAATATAAACTAAAAATAAATTTAATTCATTAGAAACTAAAAAATAAGGTAGGTAGGTAATCTTAACAGATTATTATTTATTTACATAACGTAACTTTGTTTTTTGTTAATTTTTAGTTCTATTATTGATGAGAAGATAAATATAAATAAGTTTTTCCAGTTTCCTTACAGTGAATTATTATGTTGATTTTAGGGTTCCGAACCTCAAAAGGAAAAACCGGAATCTTTGTAGGATCACTTTGATATCAGTCCATCTGCATGTCCATCTGCCGGTCTGTCTTTCTGTCAAGACCCTTTTTCTCAGTAACGCGTGGAGGTATAAAGCTGAAATTTATATTGAATACTCAAGTCTACGGTCCCTTGAAGCAGTGAAAAAATCAAACTTATAAGCCAAAGCAATCAAAAGATACAGCCGTTTATGCTGCAAATTTTATCAAATTTCTACATTCGCAAGGGAATCAAAACCTACAGGGTACTTTACGTGAACACAGACACTTGAAGTTTGGTACGAAGCAACGTCTTATAGCACTAATAAGGGAAATATTGAAAAAATAATCATTTACAGTTAAAACATATGAAAAAAAACAGGTTAATACGGAACCCTCGGTGTGCGAGTCCCACTCGCATTTGGCCAGTTTTTATTAAATAACAATATTCGTAAATAAATAATTTATTAAAACCTAATTTTTATTTGCATTTATCTGATAAAATATCACCCAATACACTCTTAATTCCTTTTCTAAGCTGGTGGACGCGAACTGGTCCACGGGTGGACGCAAACTGGAATTTTTGGACGCGAACTGGGTAAAACGCCTAATTCTGCTATTTGTCTAGATAAATAAAAACCACATGATATTTCCAAGACAATTCAAAGTAAATCTTAAAATAGACTATGTAATGAACACGTTACATAAATTTTGAGTTGAAATTTGTTCTGGAACATTTTTATTTTCTCCTTCAAACTTTCCAACTGCACTAAGTGGACGCGAACAGGCGCAATTACCCTACCTACCCAAAAATCGGTCAAGCTGTTTCAGAGAAATTTGGCTCTTACAATAATTTATTTTAATATATTATTATATAAAAAAGAGTATAAGTATATTGATAAGATCCAATCGTACATATTTTACGACACGGAAACATTACAAAAAATGAACTATGACGCTACGAATACAGTACGAATATTCCATGGGGGTGTGATCAGTGATGCAAACGTAAAGTCAAAACTCAACTCCCACAAATGATACAACTATCTCTACAACCTTATTAAAGTTTATCTCAGTAAAAATGCTCGTGTCTGATCGAAAGGTTATCGGCAATAATTATTTTAGAGGACGGTGCATGGGGATCCGTGATGCGTATAACGTGTTCATTTATATTGTTGTTTTTACACTAATAATTATGTTATTTCAAACGAATAAAATCAAAACTACTGGAATGATTAAAAAATAACCTTTCATCATTTGAGAACTAGATAATTCCACTCCGTTTAGTAGACTATATCGGTGCTATTGTGGTAGGTAATCGTGGTAACAGGTAGATAGGTACCTATAAAAAATAAACATTTTCTAAGTAAAGTTTGGTTTAGTTATTTACTAATTTCAGTGAATACAATAAATTATATCTAATCATTAATAGGTCTAACCAGAAGTAGTCGGTGCGAGCAACTAGTAAAAATATAATAATAAACAAAACTATCAAAAAATTGTTATGTCGATTGATGATACTTGATGATAGTTGGGTCAATGAAAATTTAAATAACAGACAATGTGATGTTACATTGTTATCTCAGTAAAATGTATTTTAATGGTGGTAATTTAAAAAAATGACTATTCATAAACACTTGTACTAAAACTTTACACTATTTTCTAATTTCTGTGCACATTATCCACAATCCATATCAACGATCCTCCAAATTCCAATCGGTAAAGGAAAACATCGTACGGAAATTGCCATTTCTCGGAAGGAAAAGTTCGACAGAAAAAGCGACATGTGACTTCTGCGAATCCGAATTTATTAAATGGCCAGCCATGGCCAGCATGGTACAACCTTCACGAGGCCTTCTATAACAAAAGCCTTTGTCCCTAGACCCACAGATTAAGTATTAGTTACTACGTCTAGACCATATTATAGTGGGAACAAATATGGGATGATAATAAGTGCTTTTGGCTTTATTTTTTGGTTTCTCCATTGATATTCATGTAGGCATTTTATGTGGTATAATGCCTAGAATGAACAATCACAGAAAAAAAACAGTGATAAATTAAAAATAAAACTGAGTTCACTATACTTTCAAATGGGATAAAATATTTTAATCCTGACTTTCTACTTTATCTGCTACACGACAAAGCTCACGGCAGAACCACGTGTAATTTATACCAATTATATAATATTTTTGTATCTATCACACACGGAAGGTCAGAACTCAGACAATCAAAAACTTAAGTATAATAATTATTACCTTCATAAAATTGCAAATAATAATTACATGAGCACAGCTAGTGCTCATGTAATTATTATTCAGCTAATAAGAAAATATATAATTGTGATATAATGTTCTAACTTTGATGAGGTCAACAAGTGACTAAATTTAATATTAAGTTTCAAATATAAATTCCACAAAAAAAGAAACAAATCCAGATTAAAAATTATTTATTTCTTATCATCCAAATTAACGTTTAGCCCAACATTATTATGTTCAAACAATTTACCAAATAACGAACTGTACAATTCATTTGCACTCTCTTCGTTCCATTTAGTTGATTTCTCTGGTGCCATGTAACTCACCAGTGGATTATGTACTACATACTTAATCTTCCGTCCCTTTGTAGCTTTAGTATCAACCTTTCGTTTCATTTTGCTCCTCATTTGCTGCAACGCTATCCACTGCCTACTCAACTGAACGGGATCAGTAATATCTGCCGATTTACATTCAATCAATTCCCTCAATAATTGATGATAGAAATCGCTGTCATCAAATATTTCCGGTATGTATTCATCATCATCCTTTCTGCTTCTCGTAATTGGGTTAATTTCTGAACCATTTTGTTCTTCACTGTCGTCTTTTTTGTATCCAATAATATCATATTCGGATCGTTTCAATTGGGTTCGTCTTATCAGCTTTTGCTTATCAGAAAGAATGTACGATATTTGTTGTAGTATTGTGTTTGTTGGTGCATTTTTAATATTCGCAGCTGTTGCTATACGAGTTTTGTCATTCCATTTTTGTATTGTTGAATCTCTGAATGATTTGAATGACTTGTAACATGTTGCTATATCGCTTTCGTAATCTTCTAGTTTACGCTTTTTAAGCAACTTTTTAGCTTTAGTTGGTTCTTTGTTTTCTACAGGTTTAGCAGGTTCTTCAGTATCTGTATCAGATGGAATTTCTTCATTGTCTGTGTCACTTGGTATTTCTTCATCGCTTTCTTCCTTCTTCTCTTCCACTTTAGAATCCTGGCTTTGTTTGCCTTTGGATAATGATTTTGTTTCTGGAAAATTCTTTAGCAGCACACTTTGAAGTGTTAAAAATCTGAAAAAAATAAATATAATTTTAAATAAATTATATTTCAATATGCTTGTAGGATATCCTAGGTCTTAACAAATTCTGTTTCATAGTTTCAATTATATTTTTAATGAGATTAATATATTATCATAATATTGTAAATGAGTATATCGATAAGTTTGTAACATCACAATATTATGCAATGTTTTAAATTCATTTAAGTCTGTTATTTTTAAATTTAACTCACATAAAATCGAATACAGAACAAAATTTGAAAAAGCTCTCTTAATATTAAAGCAACAAATAATACTTACTTATCTAAAATTGTGGTAACATTATTTAAGGTTTTACTACTTTCTTCTGCAAAATCAGAGTTCACCTTTAATTCTTGATATGTATCACTCATAGGCATTTTGTTTGCTGTATTCATGCATCTCTGCAAGTGTATCCTCATTTCCAAAAGTCCTTCCCAGAGTAACAATTGATTTCTTACACAAATACCCTTTTTAGCTTCCTCCGATACATCCTGCTTCTTGACATGTTCAAACTGTTCTTTGATTGGCTCATCCATTTGACTAATATCATACCCTTCACCCTCATCATCATATTCATCACTGCCCTGATCACCATCATCGTTTTCTGACGATTTCTCATCATCTGAATCGCTTTGAAGCTGTTTTTGGAATTTTGTCATGCTATAATCGTCGCTTTCATCTCCAGTCTCTTCCTCAACTGATATATCCTTACCAGATTGACTTTTCTTCTCGATTTCATCGTCTTCACTTACGTCATCTGAAACTTGGTCATCTGAACTGTTTTCTTCCAATTCCTTTTTAGATACAACCTTGCCTTCATACTTTTTGCTTATATCACTAAGCAAGTTCACGTTTCGCTTGCGAAAATCACTTATTAAAGCTTCATCTTCGTCAGAGGAACTACTATAATCTGCTCGTGTAACTGTACTTGGTTTTGTATTAAATATTTCATCATCTTCAATATCAGCTCGTGGTTTTACAGTCAATGCATCTGCTATTTTATCAGATAATGTTTGTTTTGTATTCTTCTTCTGTTTGAACTTCATATTGCAGTTTTTAAAAACAAATAACCCTAAAAATTCCAATCAAATATCACCAATGTGCTTTTGACGTTGACATATGACATATGATAATTGACATTTGACACTTGAGAATTTAGATCCCCAATCCTATAGTCATAGAAAATTATATAGTTTTTTTTTTAATATGTACATCGAACGTGCATCGAACATATTTTTACTTGATTTTTACATTGAAATATATTTTAAATAAAGTACTACATAATTTACAATGTACAACTTTGTTCAATATTTATTCGTAAAATAGTAGAAACAAAAGTTACCGATTTTTTAAAAACGAGTTTACAAAGTTGTTGTTGAGTAAATTAAGCGCGAAAAATGACATAACTTAGAATCCGGTACGATTTCAAGTTTTCAACTTCATAAACAAAATTAACAAAACAAAAGCTTGCGTGTGAAAAAGAAATTAAAGTATTTAACGAGTGTAACGGAATATTTGAAAAACAAAATATGCCTCGTCGGCGAGAAAAAACTAAAGCAGTAATTTGGTTAAGTGAAGAAATATCGAATGAATCAAATGTTTCTAGCACTTTTCACTACTATGGGTTAGATTTATTTAAAATTTCCATCAAGTTTATACATTTTACTATAATTTTTGAGCACCTTACAAAAAATATATTTTACAGAAAATTTCAGTTCAAAGACGTAATCGCTGAAGTCGGCGATTTTGTGCTAATATCAAATGCCGACTCGGCAGAACCCGACACTGAAGAAGGATGTGACGCAGCCAAAATACTAGCTCTATACGAAGATATTTATAACAAGCACGATCCATTCAGAGCTAAAGTACAATGGTATTCGAAACCCAATGATTTGCCTAAAGGATGCTTGAATAATAAAGAGCCAATAAACTTTCTAGAAAAAGAGGTAAGATGTTGAGAATTATGTTTATCTAGTCTTAACTATAGGTTATGCCTATACTATGAATGATTCTGTATTTTTCTGAACATTATTTTTTCCAGGTAATAGAAGACCACCGTCCCTTTGACACTGATATATCTATAGAGACAATATTCAAAAAATGTAATATAACTTTCACATTCACTAAAGATACTGCATTGTCATTAAAAAACAGTCCATATAATTACATTTGTCGGTACAGACTCATAGCTATCACTAAAAGGAAAGTTAATTTAGAGCCTGTCGTTGAAGAAGAAAGAAAGGCTTTAGAATTATTAGTGACACCAAGAAAATCTGCAGTTACAAATAAAACACCCAGTAGTTTAGTCAAAAGAATGGGCCGTGTTTCACTTTCAGATAGAAATTGGAGTGTAAGCAAGAATGATGGTACAAAACTGTTACTTAAAAGAGCAATATTGGCTGACAAAAATGATAAGGAAGTGCCTCGAACTCCAGAAATAACAACACCTGTGATAGAAACACCAAAAAGTACAAAAAAACTTAATAAAAATAATTTAGAAGATATTTTGTCTATGGAACTAAGAGAGAACTCGGATGAAGAACTACCGACATTAATAATCAGACAACATGTGCCAACTACACCGAAACGAAAGACTCCATTACGTAAAGCAAATGATGAGACACCTAAAAAGGTTTTAGTATTCGAAGAAGAAGAAAAAGAGGTATATTCAACTAGATCTGGAAGAAAAACTAGAAATCCAATGACATATCGTGAGTTAGAAGTTTCTCCTGTTAAAAGAACACCAACCAGAAACTATAGAATATCAGAAACAAGTGATGAATTCCTTATGACACCTAGAACTCCTAGGACACCACGAGCACCTAGAACACCCAAAACTCCTAAAACACCTAGAACTAGAACTTCTATAGCTAAAACACCTAAGAGTGTCAAACGAATTCTAACCAGTGAATTGACACCCACACTACATTCAAGAACACATTCAGTAGATAATATTAATGGTAAGTTCATATTTTTAATAACTTTTTGTAGTTTTCCATGTAACTGTTTAATGGTTTAATATATATTTGTTTTATTATTAGAGGCATTAAGTATGTATATGATAAAAAATACAACTTAAATTAATATTTACAGATTTCACCAAAGAAAATCGCTCTTTACCAGGGAGAGAAAACCAATTAGATGAAATTTTGTCATTTGTGAGATCTAAGTTGCTTGACCATATGAGTGGGTAAGTTTCAAGTTTTCATCTTTTTATGATTATTAAGATGTATATTTTTATTACATGGTGGCAAATAAAACACTTTCTATTTCTATTTTATTTCAAATAATATGATATATGTACTTACAATTTTTAAATATGATTTTATAATAAAACTAGCGGCCCGCCCCGGCTTCGCCCGTGGTACATATGAAAAATAGATGTTGGCCGATTCTCAGACTTACCCGATATGCACAGAAAATTTCATGAGAATCGGTCCACCCGTTTCGGAGGAGTATGCAGACTAACATTGTGACACGAGAATTTTATATATAAGATACTTTCCTCACTTTCTATATTAAAACAAATGACATATTTTTTTTTTTTATGAACTCCCTTTGTTTCCATAAGATACATTTTAAAATTATTACAAAAAATAGCAAAAAATATTATCAATGAATATTTTAAAATGATTTCAGATGTATGTACATATCAGGTGTCCCAGGCACTGGCAAAACAGCAACAGTAAATTCAGCATTAAAAATATTGAAGGAAGAATCAGATTTACCTGATTTTCAATTAGTAGAAGTGAATGGAATGAGGATAGCAGAACCAAGGCAGGCTTATGTACAAATTTATAAGCAACTTACTGGTATGCTATTTCATAAATAATGCTTAATTCAATAATAAAAGATTCTGTAAGCGTGCAAATGTAAAAATTCTGTAGAATTACCGATTTTTCGAGTGTTTATATTTATTTGAAACAAGTATCTGGTTGTATAATATAAATTAAAAATAATCTCACTTCTTTATTATTGTTATGAAAAGTATGTACCCTCACAAAAGTTATTTAATCAACTTATTAAGCTATTGCATAGCTTCTATCGCGGGCCTTGAGCGCGGGGACGGAATCGAGAAATGCCGTAACGAAAAAACCTCACGCTCCCCACTCCGACGGGCTCGGAGGTGTGGCTTGAAGGCATAGCATGCAATAGCTTTACCGCGGCAGTCCCCGAGTGCCACACGTCTTTTTTTTTATTAATAAAATCTCCATTCCTGTACCTGCAGGTAAATCAGTAGTTTGGGAGCAGGCATGTTCACTATTAGAAAAGAGATTCACAAACCCAGGGCCACGGAGAACACCTACAGTCCTAGTTGTGGATGAAGTAAGAATTATATGTTTTAAATTTCATATTGTTATTTTTCGTCATTTCATTATTGAATTCACAATCAATTACTAGAAACAACTTCTTTAGAGTCGATTTCAACCCTGTTTCAACATATAGATTTAATCCGTCAGTCCTCGGATCACAGACACAATAGAAAATCTATTGTGTCTCGGCCCGATCGGGCCGCTCGGTGGTCAATGGGTTAATTCAAACTTTGTACCTACACTTATCAATGATCAGTGACAATACAATTAATTCATAATTTATGTGTCTTCTTTAACTATATTCATAATTTAAACATCCTTCCAGCTAGACGCCCTCTGCAACCGTCGGCAAGACGTCCTCTACAGTATAATGGAGTGGGCTGCACACAACACTGCATTACTAACAGTACTCGCAGTGGCCAATACTATGGATCTACCTGAACGAGCTCTAGCCGCAAGAGTCGCATCGCGTTTGGGACTAACCAGATTGACGTTCCCGCCGTACACACATACACAGTTACAGTGTATTGTGGCTACGAAATTGGCTGGTGCTAATGTCACGCCGGATGCTGTTCAGTTGATAGCTAGGTAAATCCTCATCCTATCATCGTAATCTACTATATAAAAATAAGTCGGGTTTTCCTTCCTGACGCTATAACTCCAGAACGCACGAACCAATTTCCACGGTTTTGCATTCGTTGGAAAGGTCTCGGGCTCCGTGAAGTTTATTTTTTTTTTTTTTTTTTTTTTGTCTTTTGTTTCATCTGCAATCAGCGGTTTTCGCTATAAGCGGATGTGTTGTGTGTGGCAAATTTTGGCATGTAGAGCGAGCCCTCCAGTGAGGACAACTGCTCTTCAAGTAATAAAGCTAGATTACATCTTTTCTTTTAAGACGTTTGTGGTAGGACCTTTTTATCAGTTGGCTTGCAAGTTTGTTAGGATGTTTCTCTAGTCTGGCAACATAAGATTTTGTATGCGTGTTAATTTCATCTTTTATAGAGCATATGTTAGTGTGGCTTTGAATTTCAGCATTAGTAGTAAACCAGGGGGCATTGCTGAGAGTTCGCAGTATAGTATTTTGCTGTCGTTGCAGTAGCGAGATAGATGAATTACTGGCACTACCCCATAGTTGAATGCCGTATGTCCATATAGGTTTAATTACACTTTTGTATATCAGTAGTTTGTTGTCCAGTGACAGGCGACTTTTCCGGCCCAGTATCCAGTACAAGCTGCGGTAGCGAATGTTTATTTCTTCTCTTTTTGCTTTGATGTGGTGGTTCCAGGTCAAACGTCGATCCAAGTGTAGCCCGAGGTAGCGGACTCTGTCAGTGTGTGGTAGTGTAGAATCTTTAAGCTTTACAGGCGGGCAATCTTCTTTTCGAAGCGTAAAGGTGACGTGTACCGATTTTGAGGGGCTCGCTTTAATTTTCCACCTCTCCATCCAGTCCGTGATCGCGTTGAGACCTTTTTGTAAATTTTTTGATGCAATTGCCGGATCCTTACTACTTGCTAGTATTGCTGTGTCATCAGCGAATGTTGCTGTAGTAACGTTTTCAGTAAGCGGTAAGTCAGCTGTAAAAAGTGTGTATAGTACTGGTCCAAGTGCTCTGATGTTGTAGATGTTTGATGTCTTTCCACTTTCCAGAATTTGAAAGCGACGTTCACTAAGATAGGATTTTATAAGTGGATAAAAGCTGTGAGGTAGATTTTGCCTTAATTTGTATAGCAAACCTTCGTGCCACACTTTGTCAAAAGCTTGCTGGATATCCAAAAACACCGATGAACAGTATTCCTTTTCTTCTAGTGACTTCCGGACTCTTTCAACTACTCTATGGACCTGTTCAATAGTGGAATGTTCCTGTCTGAAACCAAATTGATGATCTGGAATAGCATTGTTCACTGCGAGGCAAGTAAGCATTCTGGATAACAAAATCTTTTCGAATACTTATGACAGTATCGGTAATAGGCTAATGGGTCTATATGATGATACCTCATTAGCCGGTTTGCCAGGCTTATGTATCATCTGAATGTTTGATAATTTCCAGAGATTAGGAAAATGTTGAACCCTTATAATTCCATTATAAAGGATGGTCAGGAATACTATAACCTTACGGGGCATCTGCTTTAAAATTTCCTTGGTTATAAGATCTATACCAGGCGCTTTTTTATCTTTAAGGTCTTTTATCTTCCTCCATACTTCGGCGGTAGTTACAGGTTTTGGCGGGAGAGACATTTGCATATCCTCTTTAAGGGCATTAATGATTTCATCGTCGTGTCCAGTGAATGTCTCTTTGTTGGGACGGAAAACATTTTCTAGATGTTCGGCAAAGCAGGTTGCTTTTTCCTCTGGTGTCCTCGCCCAGCCTTGCGTTCCTTTTATTGGTGGTTTAGCATTCTGTGGACGATCATAATTTTTTGTAAACTTCCAGAGCGAGTAATTCGTCGAGGCATTTGCAGTCAGCGATTGGAGTTGTGTTTCGAGAGTTTTATTTCGCCAATTATGAAGCATATCTTTCAGTTTTCTTGCCTCTCTGTTGAATTTTGTTTTATCTGTACTCAACCTGCTGTCGTGCCAGATGCGCCTTGCTCTTCTTTTATTTACTATAGCCCTTTTTATATCGCGAGGATAATTATCAGGTATTTTTAAAGTCCTACTTTCTAGAGTGTTTAGGATACAGGCTTTTTGAATAAGCGATGTTACATATTTTGTGGATTCTTCTATGTCATCGGGTGTCTTCAGGGAAACTTTTAGGTCAATATTATTATTCAGATATTCTCTAACGGAATCCCAATCTGTAGATTTATTATGTAGTGTCTTTATGTTTTCTTCTTCTATTAGTAGGGTGCTAGCTGTTAGTAGAACTGGAGTGTGATCAGAAGAACCATCGTAGCAAGATTCTATTTTAAAGTAATATGTTGACATACCCTTTGCAATGAAAAAGTCGAGTAGATCCGGGATTTTATTCTTATCTGAAGGCCAATACGTTGGCTCGCAAGTAGTAATGACACGCATGTTATTATTGTCTATACAAGTTTTTAGTTGCCTGCCCCTTGTAGTTGTTAACCGTGATCCCCAGTGAGTGTTCTTCGCATTCCAATCGCCTCCTGTAATAAAGCGACTTCCTAGACTGCTGAAGAATTCGGAGAACATTTCACAGCTAATTTTATGTCTTGGAGGGCAATAGACCGCCGAGACTTTGATATAGCCGGTCCTATCTTCTATAGCTCTTGTAGTAGCTGAAGTTTATGTATTATGTGTGAAGTTTATAGCAAAGAAAAGGTCTGTTGGCGAAACGGAGTTCGCCCGGTTTGCTGGTTAATAATATAAATATGACTGTGTTTGTTTTTACACGTCCCAATTAAGCACTTACTTGATATTATAGAAATGTACTGAAAAATACTGATATTTACTAAAAACAGTTTGGTTTTGATATAGGTCTTGCCATGGATAATGTGAGTATGCAGTAATTTTAAATGTAACAGTAGTAGAGTAGGCAGTTATTTTATATTACAATATCCATTTTAACCCTGAATCTATCACGAAATATTTTGTCCTACACAAAATTTTTACAGAAAAGTAGCTGCCGTATCAGGTGATGCACGTCGTGCGTTAGCTCTCTGTACCAGAGCGTTAGAACTGGCTGGAGATAAAGAAGCGGGGTTAAAGGAAGTCCAATTAGCGCTAGGTGAAGCTGCATCTAGTGCTGCAGTGCGAGCCATCAGGAACTGTTCCCCGAGTGAACGGCTCATGCTGAGAGCAGTGGCTGCTGAGGTAATGTACCGTTTTTACACGCTTTATATTAGCTTCACCTGTATGTTTGTTTGTGACCGACTTCTTTGGGCGCGATTTTGACCCACTTTAAACGGCCAGATTTCGATCAAACTTTGTAGATTTATTGAGGACCGATGACAATACACTAATTTGATAAAATTTTCTATTTTTAGCGTGTTTTTTTAGTTTTTTTAAACTATTATTAGGTGTAGTTTAGAAATGTGTGAGGCCCTACACCTTAGAAGAAGTAATGAAATTTAAAGATACAACATTGAAGATTTCATAATATTCATTCATTTGTGCAGAAGAAATATGTTGTTTATTGTAATAAGTATAAACTCAAAATATACAGGAAATGTTTTTTCATTAATATAATTTGTGTGTAAAACTTCGAGCCCTATTACTAATTTAACATGACGTGTTGTATTCATGAGTCTTAACATTCCATTAAGAAAATGCTATAAAAGTATAATATCAATTGGAATAAATAAATAAAAATTGCTTTAAAATGTCCTTTCCTCACAATTATTATTGACTTTCAGGTGGAAAGAACAGGTTCAGACGAGACAACCCTATCTCGTGCGTTAGCTACAGCAGCTGCTATAGTAGCGCTCGACGGTCGTCCATACAGGAGTGCGCCGAACATTCGAGCACCTACACCGTCACAGGCTCATACAATATGTGCCAGATTAGCTGCTATCAAACTATTGCTCTTGGAACCAAAACCATCAGAACCGAGGTTGCTATTAAACGTTAGTGCTGATGATGTTCATTATGCGACCAAACAAATTACCGTCTAGAAACTTCCGTAACATTCGCGCGAACATTCGCTCAAACTCACACCGATATGTACTAGACTTGCTGCCATTAAAGTATTGCTTTTGGAACCAAAGCCATCAGAACCGAGGTTGCTATTAAACGTTAGTGCTGATGATGTTCATTATGCGACTAAACAAATTACCGTCTAGAAAGTTCAGTTACAACATTCGCTCAAACTCACACTATATGTACTAGACTTGCTGCCATTAAAGTATTGGTTTTGGAACCAAAACCATCAGAACCGAGGCTATTATTAAACGTTAGTGCGGATGATGTTCATTATGCGACCAAACAAATTACCGTCTAGAAACTTCCGTAACATTCGCGCGAACATTCGCTCAAACTCACACCGATATGTACTAGACTTGCTGCCATTAAAGTATTGCTTTTGGAACCAAAGCCATCAGAACCGAGGTTGCTATTAAACGTTAGTGCTGATGATGTTCATTATGCGACTAAACAAATTACCGTCTAGAAAGTTCAGTTACAACATTCGCTCAAACTCACACTATATGTACTAGACTTGCTGCCATTAAAGTATTGGTTTTGGAACCAAAACCATCAGAACCGAGGCTATTATTAAACGTTAGTGCGGATGATGTTCATTATGCGACCAAACAAATTACCGTCTAGAAACTTCTGTAACATTCGCGCGAACATTCGCTCAAGCACAACAGAATATGCGCCAGACTAGTATAATAAATTCAAAAATCATATTTACTTAGTTCCCCATACATACTATTAATATTATTTCTAGAATCAAATCATTTTTTAGAATTAAACTAAATTCTAAGCTATTGACATTATTATAATAATTTTGTAAGGCAATACTGACAAGGTAACCATAATTTAGGTATTATAGTACTAAATTTAAGACGACTCATAACTTGGCGCTGGGCGTCAGCTATGAATAACTTTTAATAGAAAGCTTCTTTAAAATACTTGAAAAATGCATGTTATTGTTGATTATTATTTATAGTAAATAAGTGAAAATGATAAAATGAAGTAAGAAATTTCTAATTTTATTGATTGACATTATTTGTTGACTCAAAGCCTCTTGCATTTTCGCATTACATATCATAATTATTTAATTTTCAATATTGGATAATTTTGTACTTGTTAATAATATATTTTTCTTATAACAAAAACATTTGCAACTACTTAACGATTACAAACATGTTTTACATGCAATATAATATATATTTTTGTGTGATACAAAACATGCTTAAGAGAGCTAAATTAATAGAATGAATTAAATAAATTATTTTCTTAATTATTGTCTTATTTTTCATGCATCTCCAACTTGTAGGATTTTAATGAGAGCTTCAGTATTATTCTCTTGTACTGCTTTTCTGCAAGCGGCCACAGCTGCTTTGCTATACTTGCCCACTGAAAAAAAAAGATGTCCTGGGTAAAAAAAAGCATACATGCCACTTCTAAAATATATTAGTGAAAGAATTTTCATAACTAGATTGTACTTCCGAAGATTACTACAAAGATGGGAAGACAGTAACTACCTACACCTACAAGCTTATAAAAATATGGATAAGTATCACCTCTTAAACGAGCTCCTTGTTGCAAAATAGTGTGGAGATTTTTTAGAGACGTAATCGTTTGCTCTTGCGAAGCTCTTCGAATATGACATCCGGTTAACAACTCTTCATTGAGAAGCATTACTTCTTTATAACGATTCAACATTTCTTTTCTACAAAAATAAAATTCATGAAAAAGAAAAAAATCTTTATTTTATATGGAATAAACCTGAAGATAACTAAGGTCTGAAGATTTCTTACAAGTCATAAGATGCCGCATCAATTGCAGCTGGTAGTAAAGCAGTGATCAATTGTGCCTTTTCTGCACTCTCAGCAGCCAAACGTGATCTTGTTTCTCCCACTTCAGATGCATTCATCATTTCCAACCTCAATAATTCTTCTGCCTTAGGAAATTGGGCAGTAGACTGAAACATTGTTACAGTGAATAATAATGATAAGCTGCAAAAAAATTAAAGATTTTCACCGATTTTTTTATCTATGGATTTATTACTAGA
The DNA here is from genome assembly GCF_061535395.1 of Colias eurytheme. NCBI lineage: Eukaryota > Metazoa > Arthropoda > Insecta > Lepidoptera > Pieridae > Colias > Colias eurytheme. The sequence goes on along the minus strand of NC_142995.1, from coordinate 3,128,171 downwards.
AGTTTTGTTAGGTCTGTAGTTTTGTCATTTCTGTGCGATGTCATTTGTCACGTTGACATTTGACAGTTTAATTTGACTTTTGTTAGCGTGGGTCAAGTCCGGTTTTATTGTATTTTGCGAAATTTTGTGTTTTAACGCCGACAATGGTAGAAAATAATGAAATGGAATTATCTGAGGCAGAAGCAGAACAGTACGATCGCCAAATCCGCTTATGGGGATTAGAATCTCAAAAAAGGCTACGTACCTCCAAAGTTCTCATTATTGGATTGTCCGGTCTTGGAGCCGAAATCGCTAAAAACATTATTCTTTCGGGTGTTAAAAGCGTATGTCTGCTCGATAATGAAAAGTTAAGAGAAACCGATCAATACTCTCAGTTTTTAGCACCTCCAGATAAACTCGGTGAAAATAGAGCGGAGGCATCTTTACAGCGAGCAAAAGCATTGAACCCAATGGTTGAAGTATCAACGGAAACGAAGGCAGTTGACGATCTACCTGACAGTTTTTTTACAGAATTTGACATTGTGTGTGCGACGGGCTTGAAACAAGAGCAACTTGAACGTATCAATAACGCGTGTAGAGATGCTAACAAGAAATTCCTTTGCGGTGACGTGTGGGGAATGTTTGGCTACATGTTCACAGATTTGATCGACCACGAGTACTCTGAAGAGATTGTGCAACACAAGGCTGTGAAACGCGGCCCTGATGACGACGAAAAGACCGCACGCGAGACAGTGACCATAACTGTTAAACGACGCGCCATATACGTTCCCTTACAAAATGCATTATCCGCTGACTGGTCGAAACCGGAACTGCGATCGAGACTACGCCGCGGTGACCCTTCGTACTTCGTAATGAAGATCCTTTTGCGTTTCCGCGATGAATACAATCGCAATCCTGATCCCGCAAAACGCAAAGCTGACACGGAAGTAATATTCCGCATGAGAGATGAGCTGGTCAAAGAATTGAACCTTCCAGTTGGTTTTGTCAGTGATGCTTTATTGACTGATGTTTTTGGAATTGTATCTGGTGCTGCAGCTGTATTAGGTGGTGTGATTGGTCAGGAAATTGTGAAAGCTGTCAGTCAAAGGGAACCTCCGCATAATAACATGTTTTTCTTTAATCCAGTCAAGTGTGTTGGCTTTGTCGAACTTTATGGTCAATAGCTTTCCAACTAAGATAAGTAATAAATTATTTTAAGACGCAAACTATTTCAGTTTTATTTTTAAAAACATTCCAACAATGGTTTTTTTCAGCATTAGAATATATATGTAGCTAATAACAACATAAGAAACATAGTAACTACATTATTTAAAAAAATAAAGCTCTTATTTCCTTTGATGAACATAAACAGATCATCTTTATAATATTTCGTTAATCAGGGGTGTGCAATTTGTTAAGAACATACAAAGAGTGATAAAAACCAAATAATACCCACCTGCAAATCAGTCAAGTTTAAAAACACAGCTAAACTCTGTATCAAATCTCCTGCCAACCTTATGTCATCTGTTTTAAACATAACCTGGCCATTTGCTTCAAAATCCATACCCAGATAACTTCTATCCCTAAGACATAGAAAGTTTACATGCAACTCTTTACTGTCTTCATTTTCTAGCTCCAATTCTTCATCAAGAAGAAAGTTCTGGTTCAACCAAATGCATATTCTTTGGACCCTCTCTGTGATTTTAAATGTAACGTAACTGTTTGAATCCACCCTTACTGTTGACTCAGCCAGTTTATACATTGAGAACCTAGGTAGGTGTTTTGTTAACTCAAATATGTGAAATTGTTCACTGTCTGGATATCCTACTAGTGCCTGCAAGAATACAGTTTTAATAATAAATATTTTTTATAAACATGGACTTGCTCTATTTTTTGATTAATTAAGTCTTCGTCACCTCTTTACACCATACAATATATCCTACCTTTATAATACTAACGAACCTTTATATGAACATCAACCGGTATATCTCTCGGAGATCGCAGCGGTATGTATAGAATGGGTCGCAAACGGCCGGGCGGCGGATGTCGCGCCAGTGTCTCGCCCGTTTCAAACACACCCTCAGCCAGTACAAGCGCTGCGCGAACGACTGTTTCGTTGTTTGTCGATATTGGGAGCTGGATGCAGCCCTTGTTATGAAGTATCAAATAAATAATTATTGCAGGGATTGTAACGTACGAAAACACGTAACAAAAGAAAGTTCCATTAAAAATTAAAATATCGCTTAACTAACGCATATAATATTCCTCACACGTCTATTTAAATTCTTAAAAATTTTCTGGTAATTAAAACGGCAAACTAACATACTTCCTGAGTATCCGCAGTAACAGCTACTTGTAAACGAGTATTAGTTGGCATAGCTGAAGAAGGACGACTGGCTTCAAGACTATCCGAGACAGTATTAGCCTCATAATGCTGCAGTTCCACCATCAAGGCCTGTTTCTTGCTCAATAACTCAGTTATCGCAAGTCTGTCTTCTTCAGATGCCAATTTCTTTGAAGCGTTGAAACCCGAATCTTCTGAGAACGGTGGGTAGCCCAAAACTGTCCGATATAAACCATTTCAAATTACCGATTATAAATTATATTTATTTTGTCCGATTTCTACTTGTATCACAATGAAACATTAATATTCATACACTGTAGTTCATTGGTTTTTACAAATTTCCCAATTTACCTTCGCCTTTATCAGAAACGCAGACCAAGTCAGGAGCGCCAACAGCTCTATAGTCAGCGAGCAACATAGCGGCAGCATTCGAGCGCAGTTGCACTCGCCTCAACACTCGACCGCCACTGTCGCGCCAGTCTACACGACCGTTACTCCAACAACATGCAAGACTCTCACCTGACCATTGCAGTGAGATTGCGTTTTGTTTTGACTAAAATTAAAATGTATGTAAACTGTCCACAGAAGTATTTCTGTTCTCTTTTAAATTATTCCGTTACTGTATTTGTGTCGGTAATAATATTTTTCCTTTTTATAAAACTTAATGATCGATAACATCAACGAAGTACCTACCTTTACGCGCCACAAGCGAATCCCCTCCTCGTATACACCAATGGTCCCATTAGCTAATCCATACGCGAATCTCACTTCCGTTATGGGCGATAAACACAACACTGGTCCAGTTTCAGGAAGCTCTACTATGAACTGGTTATTCTTTAACACCCTTATAAATGAATCTTCGCAACCAATGAGAAGCTGAAAGAGGTTTCTAATTTATCTTTATTAGTTAAATAAACACGTAATAAGTCTCGAAAATTATCAGTTACCCGTACATTTTATTATGCTTTATACTTACTTCTATGTCGCAAATATAATAAGAAATTGTTATACCTCATTCTCGCCATCTTTATCGAAGTCAAATGGTAAAACAGTGGAGACCTTCCCGCTAACAACATTCCAAAATATTTCATCCCCTTGACTATTCAAACCCAACACTGAACTGTTTCCACCTACTATCGCTAGCAGTTCCGTACTTTTACCAATTCTGCCAGTAGTAATCACATTAACTCCATCTGGTACTTCCTTGAAGAATAAATCTGTGTTGTCGTGGACATCATAGGCTGGAATTTAAATATATTATTCAGCAGTTCTAATATTGAAGAAATGAACACGACTTAGAACGAGACATCCCATATTTACTTGGCCAGTACATGGCTATAGAAACGTTTTTATAGGGGTGTGTCATCATTATGTTGATATAAAGTTTATTGTATCATTTTTCTTACCTAATATTTGGGTGGGAGAACCGATAAGTAGGATGTCCCTTGTACAGTCAGCTTTTAGGGCACCTGCAGCAAGCGCTATTACAGCTTGACTAAGATTTAGCTCCGATACCTCGGCGTGTGCCTCTGACCGCTGGGCCCGACCACCAACAATACCATGTGGATGGTGTATGATGATCTTAAACGTGGAGTAAGTAGTTATGTAAACATTAACTAAACACCTATAAATCCGTATGCAGTTTTTTGTTAGCAAATTTTTAAAAAGATACATAATAAAATAATTTTAATTATCATAAGTGAGAAGATTGGAGCTTTAGTTTTACAGTACGATTACTATAGATATGTTACCTTGTCGTATCCTGCTGCTGCCGTTAAACATGGGTGAGTACCATCATATTTTGCTATAATAATTATCCCAGGCGTAACTTTATGATTCAATTCTAATTTGAAAACTGGCTGTACAGCAGTAACCTGCATTATTAGTTAGAATATTAATAATAATATTAGTAAGTATTCACTGTATACACAGTGTTTACTGTGGTGCTTACTATTGTGTTTCTATAGGAACGTTATCAATTTCTTTTGTGATCCCATTTTTATGTTATACATTTGCCAACATGACTTGAGAAACTTGATAAAATCTTTAATAGTAAATATTTAGTTAGTATTAATTGTAAATAAAATTACTTTGTAGTAAACTTTTTCAAATTATTAAGATTTTAAAATTATGTTATTCCAAGTATCCGAACATTGCGACATTATACTGACATCCATGACATTGACACTAATTGACAATGAAATAGTGAACTTGTAAAAATCGTAAATCAGTTTAAAATTCGCAAAATCTTTGTGTCTGTGTAAAGAAGTAGCTACTCGAATAGTTACAGATACCTATCGAATTTAACGTCCAATCTTTATTCCTCGCCGTATTAAATTGTAATGATTTTTGCAGTCAAAATCTAAACAAATGGGTAGTGAATTACATCTTGAAAATACAGAATCCAGGTAAGATTATGTGCAATTTTTCTAAAGCTCGTATATTGCGAGTATTGCACAACATTATAACATTATATGTTTATGTTTTTTCATCTATGAAAAAGAGCTTCTGTGTCAAAATAATCATTTATTTTGTAGGTGGGCACAATATATTTTTCATGTTAAATCAAGTTGTTATGCATCGTTTAATCATATCATGCTTTAACATTGGGTTCTGTATGTCATTCCACTAATAATTCATGTGTTTTTAGCACCTTTAAGGTAATAGAGGTTTTTTTTTCAACTAAATAAAAATAAACTAAGAATCACTCTTTCGGGTTGGCTTTAGTTAACTGCCGCACGAATTTGTTGGAAATATTTATATTTTTAGTTAGCTAGGTAATGTAAGATTGTAATTCCAAAATATTATCGTTGAAACGTTGGAAACTTGTAGTTTTTTAGTTATTAATTTTTAAAGTTAATAATTTTTTGTGCGAAAAAAGTGCATTTATCGGTTTTGTTGTGCAAAAAAGCGGACCAAGACGTTCCATTTCACTGTACTGTGACTTTACGCTGCGGCCGGCGAGTGCCAAAAGCGACTTTAGGGCGATTCCTACTCAAACAAAAAAAATATCTACGTAGGTAGGTTAAAAAACTATTAAACTTTTATTTTTAATATCCAAATAGGTAGCGAGGAGCGAAGCGACGAGCTTGTTAGGTTAACTCTTGAACTGCCGCCAGAACCGTCTGCCAGAAGCGACTTTAGGGCGATTCCCACTCAAACAAAAAAGATGTGTGGCACTCGGGGACTGCCGCGGCAAAGCTATTGCATAGCATGCCTTCAAGCCACACCTCCGTGCCCGTCGGAGTGGGTAGCGTGAGGTTTTTCGTTACGCAATTTCTGGATTCGGTCCCCGCGCTCAAGGCCCGCGATAGAAGCTATTCAATAGCTTAAATAAAATCTACGTAGGTTAAAAAACTATTAAACTTTTACTTTTAGTATTCAAATAGGTAGCGAGGAGCGAAGCGACGAGCGTATTAGGTTAACATTTGAACTGCCGCACGAGCCGAGCGAGCGAAGCGAGCGTGCCGCGGCAGCGGCCGGCGAGTGCCAGAAGCGACTTTAGGGCGATTCCCACTCATATAAAAAAAACTACGTAGGTTTTCACAACTTGTTTGTATTTTATTTATGTATCGTAAAATTTTTGTTACTATCGTCTAATGCTTATTTAAAATGATTTTACACCAATTCCATACATTTTGAGGTTAGAATAGGAAAATTGATTTTTCTCCAAAACTATTGGTTTCCTAACTTTCCCCTTTTGGTGGGAGGGTCCTCCCCTCCTCCCCTCCATCCCCCCCCCACAAAAAACCTATAATACGTGCGGCAGTTCTCTAAAGAAACCCCACTCTTTCTAGGAAGAGATCACTCTTTAGTGATAAGGCCGCCCTCTGTGCTAGTTTAGCTATAAGTTTTAGCTTTTAAGTAATTTGTATAACTAGCATAGTAAAGTGTTATGAATAAATAAAAAAAATAAACTATGCCCCCTTGATACAAATTTCGCTTATCAGTTATCACATATTATCTAGAGTAGGTATTCTAGAAAATTACATTACTATAATTATAATATGGTTTTAAATAGCAATTAACAATAGTGTTATTCTTATAAATTCACTTTCATGATGACCAATTTTTACTAACAAAAGTCAATGCTTATATTTCTCACTTTGCATTTTAGATCTATAAATTTTATGCAAATTATTCTTTTCGTTTTTATGTGAATAGGAGCATTTTAGTATATATTTTGATGTGATTTCTCTGGCATTTGATATTATTATTGATAAAAACTAGTATCTGTACCTACTATTCTAATAAGATTTTATAACATCATATTTGTCATAGTAAAAATATAAACCTATTAATACTTACAAGTATATATTTAGTCAAGTATGTATTTATTTATGTTTACAGAGGAAATTATACTAGCAACACCAATGGGAACTGACGAGCAAGTTTATATTTGTTTGTTTGTTGTTTGTGTTGCATGTTTTAGGTTGTGTGTGGTATAAGTACAATTCTGACATAGCTAATCTTCTTATATATAAAAATGAATCGCAAAATGTGTTGGTAAGCGCATAACTCGAGAACGGCTGATCCGATTTCGATAATTCTTTTTTTATTATATTCCTTGAAGTACGAGGATGGTTCTTATGTAGAGAAAACGTAAATATTATGTACCACGGGCGAAGCCAGGGCGGACCGCTAGTAGCTAATTAAAAATAAAAAGCCCCTGAATTTCGATCATCACTCCAAAAATTCATGATTTGATATTATATGATAGGAATTTTATATTTTTAGCGAAAGTAGTACATTCATTTTTGAATAATAAAGCACCAATATGAGTTAAACAAAAGACCATCATAATAATATATAAACATTTCTTATTATTGTAAAAATGAAACTATGATGCAATATCAAATTAAAAACATCTGATTTAATTTTAAAGTCCCTGTTCTTTAACTCTCTACGCCTACTGCAATAACTTCAAAATCATTCATGAAAAATATCATACTTTGTTTGTTTATATGTGTGTACCGTTTTATCTTGCAGTATTATAGGCAGAGCATGGGTTGGGAATATTATTTCCGGTATATGGAAGTAAGATACTTTCATTAACAGCTTCTAAATGTATAGCTTTTGCTTTGTTTATGAGAATTCTGGATTTCATGTTACTTTATTTTTTCTGTGTTTTTATATATCAGAGTGTAACATGTCATGAATGGTGGTTTTATAAAGCTTTACACTCTTCCCTTTTTGTTTCTATTTCCTATTTTTGTGTGTTTTTTTTTTAATGTAAAAAAATGATTGTCATGTTTTTTTTTCTAATTTAAATTTGATTGTTAATCTTAATTGATTTAAAAAAATATATAGGTAATCCATATTAAACCAATTGTTTGCTTTTTATTGTTAGTGGGTGTGAGTGATATTTTTATATGTTATTTAAATTATTTTATGTAATTTTTTTTATAGTTGGATTGGGGGATGGTTCAGCTGGACTCGACAATCGGATACAATGTTAAGAAATATAGAAAAGACAATATTATCATGTAAGTATAATATCTTTATATGTATATATAGCATTAAAATTGGCATTGACAAAGAACAAATCATGTTCTGGTTCTAACTTTTCAACTTCAATCAAGGTCAATTGAACTCTAGGTGATTCATCAGTATTATTAAAAGTTTTAGTTCATTTTTGCCTTCATCTTATCTATTAAAGATACAAAGTGCCTTTTATGACTCAATTAAACATATTTAAACAATGGGTACTTACATATAAAAATTAACATGCACACTCGTGTGCGTGTTAATTAAACTATGGTGTACTTACATATAAAAATTAACACGCACACTCTCTAATAACTAACTAATTTTTTTTCGTATTTTTTTATTTATAATATACAGTAAAGCATTACAGAAATCAGTATCAATTAATGGTGATGCATTTTTTTTTTATTTACCCATAATCCAATTTACAATTATGAGGACGAATCCTTTTGTTATAAAGATTAGATTCTACGCATAAAGTATAGTATTATCAATAATATACGTAGTTACCATTATTATCAAGTAACCTTCGTTCAAGGTTCTGAAATAATTATGTAAACTTGAAATTTGTCAAAACATATCTATAATTAAATCTAACTAGACGATGTCATGACTGCATTATTTTCATATTGAATTCGGTTTGATTTGTAAAAAATAAGCAATTATGTATATTGAATTAATTATTATTTTCCAAAAAACAGCGAAAATTATGTTGATTACGTATAAAAAAATATGATTAAAGATAAGATGGGGTGAGTGGGGATAGGGTTAAAGATAATACTTAAATCATTAATGATACATTCATTTTCTAAATATGATTTGCTATTATGTACGTTATTTATATTTTATACAGTAGGTAATTAGGACGTAAACTCAAGTTCATGTTCGTAACAACGTTGTAATATGAGGAAGTTGTTAGTACTGTGATAGGATAGGTATCTATACCATTTATCTACCAGCTGGCAGCTACATGCTTGGTCGATCATTTAGATTTGCTCAATCATCATTCGTTACTATGTAGGTATTTAAATTAATGACAATTTTAGTTGATCTGGGATGATAATCACTAAGATATAAATGAACATAACACTAGAAATATGCCACCTTGCCCAGAAATATACCCATGTCTTAGGTACCTACTTTTAATGACAAGTTTGTAGCTATGTAATCCATACTGTAAAGAACATACCCATGTTTTATAAACATATATCATGTAACAGCTACCTAAGCTATTGTTTTAACTCTCCGTCTCTGATTATACCAAAAACTAGATTCATGACACTTGGCATTCTTCCATTATTTCGGTAGTTTTCATTACATTCGAGATGAAGGACCATTAAAATGAAGCTCTGAAATACATATAGAAGCTCTAAATCACATCATTCAACGTTCATTTTACATACGGAAGTAATTCTTTTTAATGCACCTGCATATTATTTATACTGTGTATGAATTAATTACCTGCATTTATTAAATGTGACTATATTTATATTGTATACTAAATTTGTATCAACCCGCAAGGTCTTATCTTTAAGTGTCTGTGCCAAATTTTTTCAAGATCCAATCAGCCGTTTTGAGAGTAATAAACATCTTATAATATGAATAGATAAAATTTTTTGATAAATTCATAACTTCATAGATAATCTATATTATGAATACATCTAAAGATCAAGGAAGTAAGATAATATTAAGATGAAGGATGTATCAAGTTGATATGATGTGATATCCATACTTAATATTATAAATGCGAAAGTAACTCTGTCTGTCTGTCTGTTACTCAATCACGCCTAAACTACTGAACCAATTTTCATGAAATTTGGTATGGAGATATTTTGATACCCGAGAAAGGACATAGGCTACTTTTTATCCCGGGAAAATGACGCAATCCCGGAAATCCCACGGGAACGGGAACTATGCGGGTTTTTCTTTGACTACGCGGGCGAAGCCGCGGGCGGAAACCTAGTATTGTATAAAATTGTATGATTTTGCCGTCGACAGTTCACGAATGTTCGCAGTTTTGTTTTTTGCCTAGAAGTAACTTTTCCCAAACCTATCGTGTTCCCAAATAATACAATTTTCCTTATTCCCTCTGACGCATACATTATCGTTTGCTGCGATTTATCACTAGAGATCATCTATAAATTATCAAGTAGGTACTAGCTTACCGCCCAACCCGGCTTCGCCCGATTTATCTAAAACCTCAACCTTCCTCTTGAATCACTCTATCTATAAAAAAAACTGCATCAAAATCCGTTGCGTAGTTTTAAAGATTTAAGCATACAAAGGGACATAGGGCAGAGAAAGCGGCTTTTTTGTATACTATGTATAGTAGTAATTTAACCAATTACAGGTGTTAAAACAGCGTACAAACGTTTCTACGTGGACATAGGCTCCGTAGTGGGTCAGTGTGACAAAATATGGACGATTTCTCTCAATGACGAGTCTCCCCAGACCCCCCTTGTGATGTTGCACGGTATGGGCGCGGGGGTCGCGCTCTGGTGTCCTAATTTAGACGCCCTAGCCGCTACCAGACCAGTGTACGCTATTGATTTGTTGGGTAAGTTAGCAGGACGACAATAAAAATTATTGACGTGACGTGAGTCTTATAATTTGATAGAGCCGGCTGCACGCACGAAAAAACATGACTCATGCGGCGTTACCTCGCTCTGAGGCGTTCCATGTAAGGCTTGAAGTGCAAGCGAGGGCGCGGAACGAGCTACAAAGAAGCACAATCGGTCTTAAGACGTTGTCACGTTCAACTTTCGTCAGTAAACCGACTTTACAGACAATCAATTTTTTTTTAAATCTAAAATATTACTACACAGGAATAAAATTAGTCTACAGTATGAATAGCGTCATTTTTAAAACCACAATATTTTCAAATAGCAAAAAATACATTTACTTTTATTTTGGGTCAATCAAAATTGAAATAGTAGTATAGAGTAGCTTAAAATTCTGAAATGTTGTCAATTAAGTCTGATGCAATACTGTTCAAATATGTATTTAAAATCGTTGAATCTCTATGAAGCGTGAATGTGAATCACCATGACTTGCTATTATGTTTCGTTATTCGTATCTGGTCGATGAGTACGATGAGTAGGTACTTTAAGTTATAAGTTTTACAATAATATGATCAGAAGCTTGTATTTCAATCCGACTTTACCAATATAGAATCCCTTTGAATTTTATCTAAAACTAGCGGTCCGCCCCGGCTTCGCCCGTGGTACATATTTACGTTTTCTCTACATAAAAACCATCCTCGTACTTCAAGGAATATAATAAAAAAAGAATTATCGAAATCGGTTCAGCCATTCTCGAGTTATGCGCTTACCAACACATTTTGCGATTCATTTTTATATATAAGAAGATTACAAAAATGATGGTGGTGCAAATACTATAATGGAAATCGATTCAGTTTTTTCACAATTAATTTTTTCGTCCACTTAAATGTCCTATTTAGTATAACAAAACTTGTATATTTTTAACATTACCCTATAACTTAACTTTATTCTTTTTTTTTTTAGGTTTTGGCAGAAGTTCCCGCCCAAAATTCGCTTCAGATGCAGAAAAGGTGGAAGCCCAATGGGTAGAGTCAGTAGAAGAATGGAGACGAGAGGTTAAACTAAAGGAATTTATTTTATTGGGCCATAGTCTGGGAGGGTATATTGCCACAGCATACGCGTTGAAGTACCCGGATAGGTGAGCTATCTTGTTGTATTGGAACACTTGAAGAATATGACGGTAGAATATAATCTTTCAATAGAGTAAATAAGAGATAGAGATTCTGATGTGTGAGAACAGCAATTTTTTTTATATATTTCTTACATCAGAAATACATCATTTCTAAAAAAAAATAATTTATGTCAACAGCAAATACAGTTAAATACTTTATAGTTTCTGTATTATTTATTCAATTGATCAAAAGATTACATATCTTTACATCTCGCTATTAAAAAAACCTGCTGCCGTTTGAAGGTTACTCTTAGATAACATTTGCTAACCATCACTTAAATCAATTAACATTCCCTGTATATATTTAAACTAGCTATCCGTCCGCAGCTTCGTCCGTTTTGTCTAAAACCTAATAAATTATATACTAAAACCTTCTTCTTGAATCACTCTATCTATTAAACAAAATCAAAATCAGTTGCGTAATTTTAAAGCTCTACAGACGGCGGAAAGTGTCTTTATTTTATACTAAGTAGTGATAAATTGAAACTTTCAGGGTCCGCCACTTAATCCTAGCCGATCCGTGGGGCTTTCCCGAAAAACCGACGAACGGCAACGAAAAGGTCCAAATCCCATTCTGGGTAAAGGCCCTAGCCACAGCGCTACAACCCCTAAACCCCCTCTGGGCAGTAAGAGCAGCTGGTCCTGCGGGCAAGTGGCTGGTTTCCAAGACCCGCCCGGATATATCCAGGAAATACACGAACTATGTCCCGGATGCGGTCACGGTTATCCCGGAGTATATATATCAGTGCAATTCGCAAGCGCCCACGTGAGTATGACTATAAATTATTATATTATGTACTATGATAATAAAAAATTAAATCCAGAAATATGTTCTTAGAGCCGGTGCAGATATGACGGAGCGCAGCAAAGACTATTTCGTCCTGATTAAAATAATATTCAAAATCAAATAACAACAATTTATTCCCGAGGAGCATTGAAACGTCACATAAGAAGGAAGCGCGCTACGCTTTTGAAGGAACAATGTCGATAATAGTTTGACAATGAACAATGCGCTCCGCCATATCTGCCTTTCATTGTTTTCATTCGTATACCTATATGCAAAGCCGGGTGAAATAAACAATACGCGTACAACTACTTTGTATTCAAGATTTTTTTTAGTTATATAACACTCAAATGCTTTAATGAGAAAAAAAAATTGTTCATCAGGAGGAATTCGAACCGGCGTCTTTAGGCATGCCATGCCTTTAACTATTTAAATTGTCTTAATATAAAAATAACTAATAATTTATATAAATAATTTAAAATTTCAGAGGTGAAAGCGCGTTCCACACACTGATGCAAGGTTTCGGTTGGGCCAAGAACCCGATGGTGCATAGAGTAGAGAAACTCGACACGAACCTGCCCGTCACAGTACTGTATGGATCGAGATCGTGGGTGGACAATAGTACGGGACAGTTGCTCTCTGAGAGCAGGCCTAATTCCAAGACTTATGTGCAGGTATGGTTACTTTTAGCAGGTTTTTGTTTGTGCGCAATAATATCTGACCGATCTATTGATCCGTCAGATATTTTATTTTTTAAAACTTATTAGTTTTGGGGTATATTATATTTACTTGGTTTTGTGTGATATTTGATTTGATTATTATTTATTTGAATGTTATTATAATAACAAAACTCATTTTATTACCATTCAAATAAATTTTAAATTTTGTCTGAGAATGTGTGTCGTGTGAAAATGTTACTTCATATAAACAATCATGTTCGTTATTTTCCTGACTATTCGTGCGAATGTGTAAATGCGACATAGCCATAAATCTTTGAAATTGTGTCTTGTAATAAATACTAAAGAACATAAAAGTTAAACAACTGAGAAATAGTAAACCTATAAAAAAAAGTTGGTTGTCTTTAAAGTCGGTTTACTGACGATAGTTGAACGTGACAACGTCCGATTGTGCTTCTTTGTCGCTCGTTCCGCGCTCTCGCTTGCACTTCAAGCCTTACATGGAACGTCTCAGAGCGAGGTAACGCCGCATGAGTCATGTTTTTTCGTGCGTGCAGCCGGCTCTATCGAATTATAAGACGTTGTCACGTTAATAATCTTGATTTACGTCAAATTGCAGGTAATCAACGGCGCCGGCCACCACATATACCTCGACAAGCCGGATCTATTCAACAAATTTGTGAACGAAGCGTGTACTAGAGCCGATTCCGACCCAAGACTGCCCGCACAGACTTCCGAAACTAATGCCACACCTAACCAAACACCAACAGAAGAAACTAACGAATTAAACCAACCTAGAAATAATGAAAATACCACTCAAGCGCAAACTTCTTGATAGCAAAAAGGAAATTAGTTAAGCGAATATCACAATAATTACTAAATTGTTATTTTTACGCAATTGCCTTATAGATTAATGACGCATTTGGATGGTCGCCATCTTTGTTTTAAAATGGAGTCGGTGTGTTATTAATTATAAATTTTTATTAATTTAAGACACAAATTATAAATGCGCGCACAGGAACGTTCATTGATATTAATTGCGGAGGGATTTTTTTTTTGTTAAATTTAGTGTGTTTTGTATTGCCATGTATTGTTAGATTAAATAAATTAACATAGACTATAGAATATATGATATTAGTCGCACCTCTTCATTAAACAAAATATTTGAGCTTCGATAAAATAAGAATAATTTAAAAATTATCTATTACGCTTACATGAGATTTTGTGAAATTTTAAACAAAATTACATAAAAATAAAAAAAGATTTAGGTACAGGGGACTGTTTATTGTTGATTTTTATTTTTATCCTATTACAATTTAAAAAAAAATATTGAAGCACATGAAATATAACTATGGACAGTTTAAGATTACATAGTCTAAGATCTCGTAAACTTATTCCAGACCAACTAGCAAATATATTTATCAGAATTTTAGTTTTATCACATATTTATTTATTTAATTAAAACACTATAAAATCATATTTATGTTACAAGTTAATACAATGTTCAAGTTAAGTTTTATAGTAAATTGTTAAACGAATTTCTATGTTTGTTAACAGACTTGATTTCCACTGATTTTATGTACAGATATTTTTAATTTAAATAAATATAATTTATTGTACTTGTGCCTTTTTATTGCTTTCAAGCATTTACCCCTTACCTAAATCGCATATGCGATTTTATAATATGATTTTTGTAACAGTACGCTACTTCTTATCATTACTTACGCTGTGTTACTTATCGCAAATTTCCTCAGAATACGCACGGTTAGCTAATATTTACATATAGTTAAAATAAATATGTATATACATATCTGTTTGTGATGTTATAATACCTACCTACGCATAATATAAAGTAAAAAATAAAGTGGCAATTATATTTAAAAACCTATATTTTTAATTTTAAACCAATTTCTAAACCGCTATTAAACTGTTATTTTGTAAAGGTGTTCAATGGCCGATAGCTATTAGCACGAGTATTATATTTATATATACAAGAGTGTCATGTAATTACACCACTATCCCTTACAAGCCAAGAATGGCTGAATGGATAACATTATTTTAAGTTTGTTAACAACTTTCGAAAATTTGAGAAACATAAAAAGGGTTACCCGGGCGAATCCGAGCAAGTTATATATAAAATTGTGTTGAATTTATCCTCTCTTACGTCGAAAAGATAGGTACCTATTTACTTTTAGAGGGGATGGATTCTACTATACCAATGTAATGTGTGTATTTGTAGTAAGAGAAATCTACATACATGTCTTAGGATAACATTTTAGATGAGCAACTAGACAATGGAGAGCCCATGGTAAGACCACCGCAAATAGGCTTAGTTTAGCTTCATTATATTTTGATAATATCTCGCGAAAACCTTGTCAACTCACTGACGCGGTATAGATAGAGTAGATTAAAATAAATTTACCTATTTTTAACAAGCTCATTAGCTTTATCTGTATGTTAATTTAATATGTAACGGATAGGTGAGAATAAAATAATTTCATGAGCTTGAGCGTGTTTTTTTACTTTAATTATTATTATTTAATGTTTCATTACTCATATGTGAATATTAGTTAGTAAATAATAATTACTACCACATTAATATGTCCTTTTACATAAATGGTAAAAATAAATTTGAATATAAAAAAAATCGAGTTGACTTCACAAACCATTTTATTAAAACTGCCCAAGTACGAGTCGGACTCGCGCACCGAGGGCTCCGAACAAACCTACCTTTAACCTTTTATTATGTTGTAAGACTTACAAGATTGTTTTAGCAATTTTTATTTTATTTAGTTATAAGACATTGCTTTTAACCGAATTTGAGTTCACGGGAAGTATAATCTAAGTTTTGATTCGCATGCGAATGTTGACATTTGCGATAATTTGCAGCATAATTAATGTATCTTTTGATATCGTTGGCTATAAGTTTGATTTTTTCACAGCTTCAAGGGACCGTAGATTTGAATATTCGATATAAATTTCGTAAGCGTTCATGAGTAAAGGGATTGTAAGTTTAAAATTATTAAACATATTTTTGAAGTGAAAACTTCTTTAGCGGCGTTGGGTATAGAATCTTAAACTCGCGTCAGGACACGTGGCCTGATCGAAAAAGCGTAAGACGGATACCATTCCAAAATATCAAACATGCTGAACGTTAATAATCAAGTTTTCACTTCTGCCGGCACTCCCGGAGTGCAACCCGTTTTTTTTTATATAACGTATTTAAATTCATGTTTTTCGCAATTATTCCTAATATATCTGTATTAAAAGACGTTATTTTCTAAGTTTCTACCAAACTGCAACACTGTGTCCATGGGAAGTACCCTGTAGGTTTTGATTCCCTTGCGAATGTCGAAATTTGCGAAAAAATTCAGCATTTACATATTTTATGTAAAATATAATAAAAGACAAAAACTTGTATAAAAGTATTTATTAAAAAATCACAGTTATATTACATGGCGGTTTTTGCATACTCAGCACAGCTCAATAACATGATTATAGTCTGTCCACTAGAAGAATTGCTTTTTGACAGCTCGACGGGTGATACCAGAAGTGATGTTCAAAAGATTATCGATTGTGATACCATTTCAATTATAAATTAAAAATATTATCATAAATCGAATCAGGTACGTAAATAATAATTACAACGTAAACGTACTAATAAGATATGTAATAATAAGACCTATCTTATTAGGTATCTATGCATTGTATGTTAAAACTAAACTAAACTAATATTTTATTATTTATTGGTTTCTATCTTACAATTTGGTTGTCTTTACGTTTAAATTATATTATAACATAATAGAAGAGTTATTCTGCATCGGATATATTTTACAGAGTATTTCTATCGATTATTATAATCTATCGACCCATCATTGAATAATTCTGTGTAGACATCACTAAGTGGGCGGGACCTGTCCATGAAGAACGATAATTATTTGTATGACATTTTAACATAGACAATACAATCCTTCATAGGCGTGAAGCTGTCAAAAAGCAAATAATATAATGGACAGAGTATAATCATTTTTTGATGCTTTCATTTAATTTTACATTTATAACAGTCAAAGAGCGATGTTATTAATAAAGAGCTTTTCTTAAAAATGACATTTATTTCAATAATACAAGATTCATTCAAACTTAATAATATAGCGACAACATTATTTTTAATAAAAATAATTAAATTGACAACACATGACACATAATTAATCTTACATAATTATTAATTACGAACTAAAATAAAAAACGTTGAAAATTAACACAATCTAACATGAGTGTGGCTAACAACAACAACTTTGCCTTCATCTTGCAGATCTCGTAACGCTTCGTCGAGTTGCTCTCGAGTCACCGTCTGGAAAAAAATAGATACATAAATAAAATAAATACTTTTTGTCTGAAAGTTTTTATTGTATTGTATTTGGTAATAGTGTCGTAGTAACTTTGTTTAAAGTTTTAAACTAAAACTTTTTTTAACTTCCTTTTGGTGTCAATTACAACTATGTCAATATCAATGTATTATTCCAAAGAAAGCTATGTTAAGGTTAACACTACTTATAACTCAAGAACTACAGAACTGGTTTCGAATGTATTGTACACTCTCAATCTGCGAACCACTATTCTCCTGCAGCAACTTCGCATGTATCGTAGTGTGTGGTTGTATGAGTTTCCACAGGCTAGCATTGATTGGTCTACCAAATTTCAAATTTGGAATGGAAGAGTAAATTTCAAATTTGGAATGGAAGAGTAAATTTAAAATATGGAATTACTCACAATCTGCGAACTACTATTAACTTCTTGCAGCAACTTGGCATGTGTCGTAGTGTGCGGTTTAGCGAGCGGTTGTATGAGAGTCCGTAACGCAGCTATAAGGTCTGCCTTTCTGCGTCGAGCTGCTGCTCCGAGCCCTGTGGTTAGGATTCCCACGTCTATGCGACCTGATGCAGGGTCGGTCGCTGATTGCTTTAGCGCTTCGCGGTGGAGACTGGAAATATATTATTATTTATTACATTAGTAAAAATATTGTATGGTATAATTTATAAAAAGCTGTTAAATTAAAAATGCGAGAGTTAGATATATTTTGCGGATTTTATTATGTAATGCTCTTGTTTAAAATCCAGAAAACTAGACAGTGTTTAAACAGAAACGTATCTCTGGAATTTTTTGAAAGTTTTATTTCATTTTTTTACAATTTGCAATGTGATTTTATACGTATCAAATATCCCGTTAATAACGCTTACGCACTTACCATGAAATTAACTGAAGGCATGTAAAAAACAAATTACATTTAATTACTTTACATCCCTAAAATTCGCACAAAGCGACTATCGTCATCAGTTCTCTTTCGAACATCCAAGGATTGGAACTCTCTACCGAATGCAGTTTTTCCAGCTTCTTCTATCCAAATTCAAAGCAAATGTGAATAGGCACCTTCTAGGTAAAAACTTAGGACGCGTTGTCACTTACCATCAGGTGAAACAGCGGCCAAATGTTTACCTATTCATGAATAAAAAAAATTGGTTGTCTGTAAAGTCGGTTTACTGACGATAGTTGAACGTGACAACGTCCGATTGCGCTTCTTTGTCACTCGTACCGCGCTCTCCTTGCACTTCAGCATGGAACGCCTCAGAGCGAGGTAACGCCGCATGAGTCATGTTTTTTCGTGCGTGCAGCCGGCGCTATCGAATTATAAGACGTTGTCACGTCAAAAAATAAAAAATAAATAATCATGATATTATTATAAAATTAACTCACCGAGCAGCTTCATCAACATCAGACACTTCCACAGTACCACACAATCTCACTCTTGCATGCGCTTCCGCGAGACGAATCAGAGACTCCAATTGTCGTGGATACGCTGATATTTGACCACGACCGCTTCCTACTCGTCTGGAAATTATTAAATGGTGTTTTAAGATGATTTTAGTGTTTTTATACGGTAAGGACATATTGATAACTAGCTTTCCGCCCGCGGCTTCGCCCGCGCAGTCAAAGAAAAACCCGCATAGTTCCCGTTCCCGTGGGATTTCCGGGATAAAACCTGTCCTATTTGCCGGGGTAAAAAGTAGCCTATGTCCTTTCTTGGCTATCAAAATATCTCTATACTAAATTCATGCAAATTGGTTCAGTAGTTAAAGCGTGATTGAGTAACAGACAGAGTATGGATTTCACAGGTTAGGTCTGTGGCGTACAAAAGTAAATGGCAATAAAAAGTCGAAGTCTTTGTTTATTTATGTATGCTTTGACGATAAAATTGTAGAGTGAGCAGATCTTAATTAAGTGGACTATCCAATAAAAAACTAATATTATAAGTAGTACAAAGCATACATAAAAAAATACCATCACCATAAAAACGATGTCTTAATTGGTCATATTATACATTTTGATTTTTTATTGTCCAAAGAATGAATTTCCAAAAAAATAAGAATAAAATATACATAAAAAGTAAATAACTTACCTCATATCAACATAAGCATCTATTAGCCTTTGTTGCGCGGCTTCACTTAGTACGGGTTGAACATGTTCCTTTGAAAACGCTATGTAGTCCCTCATAAGACTCATTCCCTGTAAAAATATAAATGGTTATTCTTTATGTTAAATAATATACATAATATATTTCCCTGTTTTAGGGAAATATTATATTATCTTCACTCAAATAAGTGTCAAAAACATATAACATGCACCAAAATATTTTTTTTATTGTCATTTAGATTTCATAGATTTTACTCGAAAACAAAATGGACACTAAAATATTTCAAATAATTCAAAATAAATTGCACTACCATTTATCTATCATAACTAGTTAACTACATTCTAATGGAGCCAATCCACAACAGCATTTTTTCAATCCTTTCCATATAACAGTTATATTACAAACACACAAAAATTGGTTGTCTGTAAAGTCTCTTTACTGACGATAGTTGAACGTGACAACGTCCGATTGTGCTTCTTTGTCGCTCGTTACGCGCTCTCGCTTGCACTTCAAGCCTTACATGGAACGCCTCAAAGCGAGGTAACGCCGCATGAGTCATGTTTTTTCGTGCGTGCAGCCGGCTCTATCGAATTATAAGACGTTGTCACGTCAAAAAACAACAATTCTTACAACAACATCCTCATCGTCTTCCTGCACTTCTGCGGGATCCTTATAGTATAGTGACACTAAATGTGACGCCAGACGTCTATCGAACACCTCGTCTTGTGGGTCGAGCACTAAGAATATTAGATCGAACCTGAAATTGGAATTGTATTGTTATTTATGATTTAAGAAAATGATTTTTTATAACCTTTGATTTTTTTTTAATTGTGTGTTTAATACTTTAATGTAACTTTTTTGGAAAACTGGAAATATAGTTTTATTATTTCAAAGTTATTATTGTCATTTTACTCATTAGGTAAAGGGCTTTTTTTTTTTTTTTTTTTTTTTTTTTTTTTTATGTTAGAGCAAGCAAAGGAGCAGATGGGCCACCTGATGTTAAGTGGTCACCACCGCCCATAAACACTTGTAACACTAGGAGTGTTACAGGTGCTTTGCCGGCCTTTCATGGACAAATAAGCTCTTTTCTTGAAGGCCCCAATGTCGTAGTTGTTCGGGAATACCGCAGGTGGCAAATCGTTCCACAGTTTCACCGATAATAATAATATAATAGCTTTCGATATCAGTTTAAATTTTTTTGATATCTGCAATAGTAACAGAATAATCGCCTGTAAAAAAAGTGTACGGGGAACTTGGGAGTGGGGAGGATGGGTATGGGAAGGATGGGAGTGGGGAGGATGCGAGTGGGAAGGATCGTAATGGGGAGGATGGGAGGGGCAAGGATGGGAGAGGGGAGGATAGAGTGGGGAGGATGGGAGTGGCGAGAATGGACGAGGTGAGGATGGAAGTGGGGAGGATGGGAGAGGTGAGGATGGCTGTGGGGAGGATGGGAGAGGTGAGGATGGCTGTGGGGAGGATGGTGGTGGGGAGGATGCTAGTGAGGAGGATGGGAGTGGGGAGGATGAGTGTGGGGAGGATCGAAATGGGGAGGATGGCTGTGGGGAAGATGCGAGTGGGGAGGATCGTAGTAGCGAGGATGGGCAAGGGGAGGATAGCTGTGGTGAGGATGGCGGTGGGTAGGATGGGAGTGAGGATTGTTATGGGGAGGATGCGAGTGGAGAGGATCGTAATGGGGAGGATGGGAGTAGCGAGGATGGGCGAGGGGAGGTTAGAAATGGGAAGGGAAGATAGGAATGAGGAGGACGGCTGTGGGGAGGATCGTAGTGGAAAGGATCGAAGTTGGGAGGATGGGAGTGGGGAGGATGTGAGTGGGGAGGATGGGAGTGGGGAGGATGGGAGTGGGGAGGATGGGAGAGGGAGGATGGGAGTGGGGAGGATGGGAGAGGGAGGATGGGTATGGGGAGGATGGTTATGGGGAGGATGCGAGTGGGGAGGATGGGAGAGGGGAGGATGGGAGTAGCGAGGGGAGGATATAAGTGGGGAGGATGTGAGTCAGGAGGATGGGAGTGGGAAGGATGGGAGTGGGGAGGATGGTTATGGGGAGGATTGATATGGGGAGGATGCGAGTGCGAGTTTATAATCTCTATTTAATTATTTATATGTATTTATCTAAATACTTATAATTTCGTATAGGTGTTTTAATTAAATTTATGTACTTAACCTTCAAGCGGGCGCGCGTAGTCGAATCGACCGCGTTTAGTACATTTTCATTCATATTACTAATATTATCCACTACATTTATTTGTCACTTCTAGTAGCCTGTCGCTATGTCATTGGGAGTAAAACAAAGAATAAACCGTTGCACGGGGCGCTCCCCCCACTTCACAGATCGCAATTGTTTTAGTTCCGGCGCAGTCGTCGAAAGGACTACACGCGCCTGTCGTCGAAAAGGTTACGCGCGACGCTTAACGCGACTTACCCTCGTTCACTCTCATAGTAGTTCTTCGGCCATCATTCAGTATTATTGAATTAAGCTTGGATATTTTTATATAAAATGAGTCGTGGACGGTTATCAGAAAGTGCAATACTCGAGTTACTAAATGAAGACGAAGAAGAAAGTGAATCGGAGCTTAGCGACCAAGGCTCTGAAACTTCCGACCACATCGTTGCAGAGGAACCTCTACCTGCTGAGGAATCAAACTGTTCGGACTCAGAAGAGGATGAATTGCCACTTTCAGAAATAAGTAGCCGCTTTACTGGGCGCGATAAAGTAACGAAGTGGCAAATATCTAACAATAATAGAGTGAGGCGTCGAGTTCAAAATATTCTAACCGAAGATGCGGGCATTCGTAGAAATGGTGTGGGTGTGACGACATTTACGCAAGCCTGGAGTTTATTCATTTCAGAGAATATTATTGAACAAGTTGTTAGACATACCAACGAATTTATTCAAAAAAAAGTGCCATCGTATAACAGAATACGTGACTGTAAACCGACAGATGCGGTGGAAATCCGAGCACTTTTCGGATTATTGTACATAGCGGGATCCTTGAAGACATCACACGCTAATTTAGAAGATTTATATGCAAGTGATGGGACAGGTATACCTATTTTTCCTACTACTATGTCAGTGAAAAGAATGAAATTTCTACTGAATTCATTCCGGTTTGATGATGCTACTACGCGACAAGCTCGTCGTACTCTAGACAAAGCTGCGCCAATAAGAGAAGTTTTAGATATGTTTACACAAAACTGTCTTTTGCCATATTCAGTGGGAGAGAATGTTGTAATCGATGAGATGATGGTTGGCTTTCGAGGAAAATGTCCTTTCCGACAGTACATGAAATCAAAGCCCGACAAATACGGCATCAAACTTTATCCACTAGTAGATGCTGCTACGTTTTACGTCCTAAATATTGAACTTTATGCTGGCAAGCAGCCTGAAGGCCCATACCAGTTGAGTAATGCTGCATCAGACGTCGTGAAGAGACTAATTACACCAATTTCAGGCACTGGGAGAAACCTTACCGTCGATAATTGGTATACCAGTGTGCCGCTGACGAATGATTTGGCCAAGGATCATAAGATTTCTGTTGTGGGTACCATCCGCAAAAACAAGAAAGAAATTCCTCCTTGCTTTATAGATAAAAATAAACCTGAATATTCAAGTCAATTTGGATTTTCAGATACAGCAACTCTCGTATCTTACGTACCTAAAAAGAAAAGATCTGTAGTTCTTATATCATCACTTCATTGTGCTGCAGAAATAGATGAAAGTACAAATGAGAAGCGCAAACCCAGCATCGTTACTTTTTACAATAAAACAAAGGGGGGTGTCGATGAAGTCGATAAAAAAGTAAAAATGTATTCGGTGTCAAGGAAGAATAATAGATGGCCATTGACGCTATTCTTTCGTCTTCTGGATATTGCAGGAATAAATAGTATGGTGATATTGAGGGCAAACAATGTAACTATAAAGAAAAGACGTATGTATTTACGGGCATTAGGCACTGAATTGACGAAAGAGTACGTCCAAAGAAGATCAACGATGGCAGGCCTTCCAAGAAAACTAAAAAGAAACATAAGAGAGCATTTGAATATGGAAGTTGGTGCTGCAGATACAGAAGCAGTTAGTTCTGGCACATGCAGAGGAACTTGTAAAATATGTCCAGCCAAAAAGAGGAGGCAATCAAAAACGCAATGTGTGAAATGTATGAAAAATATTTGCAGAAGTCATACAACGTTTATTTGCAATCAATGTTATATGGACAAAGAAACTGATTCTGATGAAAACTAAACCAAAGTTGATTCATTTTTATTCTTATTTTATATTTTTTTATAATTTGACTAAGTATACCTACTAGTCTGCGACATATAAAAGGGTTTTGTGTTCCTAATTTTTGTTATGATCCAAAGAATATTTGAGTTATGTTAATTAGTTTAATAATTGTTTCTTTTTCATAATTTTAATTACTTTTTTTCACAAAATAGACTTTAAAGACAATGATAATACATCTAAATGCAAATAAATAAATAATTATTGAATAATTAGTGCTTTATTTCTTTTATTCATCCCAAACGTCTTTTCGGTTACGCGCGCCCGCTTCCGTTACAAATGGCCGCGCGCCCGCTTGAAGGTTAAACAGTCTAAACAGCCGAATTATTTGACAAAAATATAATTTCAAGTAAAAACCCAACCTACCTGGACATCAAAGTATGCGGCAGTTGTACATTCTCCACAATAGTTTTATTCTTATTCCACTGTGACTCAGCTGGGTTTGCGGCTGCTAAAATGGACGTTCTTGCGTTTAACTGACAGATTATACCCGCTTTGGCTATAGATAGCGTTTGTTGTTCCATTACCTGAAAGTAAATAAATTATTATATTACAGTTATACAATATACATGCTTATGTCGAGCGAACAATATCCTGTAAGGTTGAAAAAAAAATTGTTATTTACGTAACAGTTATTTTATTATTTAAGATATTATGAACCGTCTTATAAAAATGAGGAAGTTTTTTTTACTGGATATGACATTATGAATTTAACTTAATAATTAGATTTCTTACCTCATGAAGCACACTTCGAGTGGAATCGTTCATTTTGTCAAACTCATCAATGCAGCATATTCCGTTATCGGCCAGCACTAATGCACCTCTGTAATATCACAAAGTTTTTTATTATTTTTTTTTTCTATTCTAGCGGGCTGAAAGCTAGTTGTCTAGCTAGACTATCTTACTATGACTTTAAACACCCATGTTTTAATAAGTTTTCATTTCATTACACACACTGAATAAAATAATTGTTGGACACGTACAGAGTTGTTGGCGTCAAAAGTGACAGCCTCAACACGGGCGTCTCCAATATATATAATACTAGCTGTTCCCCGCGGTTTCACCCGCATTGCTCCGCTCCTGTTGGTCTTAGCGTGATGATATATAGCCTATAGCCTTCCTCGATAAATGGGCTATCTAACACCGAAAGAATTTTTCAAATCGGACCAGTAGTTCCCGAGATTAGCGCGTTCAAACAAACAAACAAACAAACAATCAAACAAACAAACAAACAAACTCTTCAGCTTTATAATATTAGTATAGATACCTGTTTTTTCTAGAAACAAAGCCATTGGACTAAGTCTCCCAAATGAACAGGATTGAATAAAGCAGGATAAGTATAGTACGTGCCTTGAATTGCAAAAATAAATAACAATTTTATTTTATTTTTATTAATTTAATTTTGGTTTTATGGCATTCAAATGCGTAATATATCCCTACTAATATTATAAATGCGAAAGTAACTCTGTCTGTCTCTCTGTTACGCTTTCCCGCTTATACCTCTCAACCGATTTTGATGAAATTACATTTTATTGCGAAATATGTAACCAAGGGCGAAGCCGGGGCGGACCGCTAGTATTGAATATACATTAATAATTATAAATATAATTTTTTAAAGGATAGAAAAAAAATAGATCATGATTCGAGGTGGGATACGAATCCGTGTCTTACCGCCAATCTGGGGCGACGCCTGACCAACTCGGGCAATCGAATTTATTCTACTCTTTCAGTTATGTGTCTAAGGGACGTTTATGTTATCATAAGAAATATTTGCATTTTTTATAGCTCTTTTTTGGTCTTTGCTTTAAGATAAGCAAGAATTGCTTCTACTTTTTTTAAGCTATTGCTTCTATACCGGGCCTTGAGCGCGGGACCGAATCGAGAAATTCCGTAACGAAAAAACCTCACGCTCCCCACTCCGACGGGCTCGGAGGTGTGGCTTGAAGGCATGCTATGCAATAGCTTTACCGCGGCAGTCCCCGAGTGCCACACGTCTTTTTATAGCTCTTTTTTGGGTTTTTACTGCTGGATATGCTTTTTTCTAAGCTCAACAGCTATACATACGTCTGCAGGATCAGCTGGCGCGTGTCCGGGTCCTTGGTGACGTAGGCCGTGAGCCCCACAGCGGACGAGCCGCGCCCCGACGTGTACTGCGCGCGCGGCACCAGCGCGTGCACCCAGCGGAGCAGCTGCGACTTGCTGGTGCCCGGGTCGCCGCATAGTAGGATGTTTATCTCTGATCTGAAAGGGGCATTATAATTAGGACTAGCTGCTCCGCGCGGTTTCACCCCCGCGGCTCCTCCTCTGTTGGTCCTAGCGCGATAATATATAACCTATAACCTTCCTCGATAAATGGGCTATCTAACACCGAAATAATTTTTCAAATCGGACCAGTAGTTCCCGAGATTAGCGCGTTCAAACAAACAAACAAACTCTTCAGCTTTATAATATTAGTATAGATATAACTTAAAAAAATGGTCGTCTGTAAAGTCGGTTTACTGACGATAGTTGAACGTGACAACGTCCGATTGTGCTTCTTTGTCACTCGTTCCGCGCTCTCGCTTGCACTTCAAGCCTTACATGGAACGCCTCAGAGCGAGGTAACGCCGCATGAGTCATGTTTTTTCGTGCGTGCAGCCGGCTCTATCGAATTATAAGACGTTGTCACGTCATAAATTAAATGTAAAATTTAATTAAGGTATACTTTATGTGATTGAATGTGTTTCTCTAAAGAATGTAAATTTCAGCGGAAACTTTGCTGATATTATGTGTATAGTATTTTGTCTTTTAATTTAAGAAACATTGTTTTGTTTCCCAAAGATGAATAAATAAATAAGTAACTAGTTTTTAGGCTGAAAGTGACCAGTTTTTCAGATTAAACTTTGTTATAGATGATTAGATGCTTTTTATTGAATAATTGCCTAATAATAATGCCTCGTAAGCTCAGGAGCAATGAAATGCATCCTGTGCGATCTGGAAGCGTTATTTTTACGCAAGAACAACAGTGATAGGTTATACGAGGTTGATGTACGAATTTCTTCGCAAATAATATAAATAAAAATCTATGTAATGATTATCGTAAATTTAAAACTGTCATTCGCTAAAGCAATAAATGTTCGTAGGAAAGTTTTGGACAACATAATTTTTTTAATCTATACAATTTAGTATACCTGAAATGTGTCCGACCAGCGGCATTAAAATTCTTCTTTGTACCACCAAGCAATTGTAGGAGAACTCCTTTCTTAATGTCTAAGTTTTCATAAATAGACGGCGCGATAGCCCTCGCCAGTCTTTCGTAGCAATCCGGTTGTGAGGCCAAAGTCTTGAATAATTCCACGCGTTCAGGTGGGAACTGGTGTTCCTTCCTGAAATAGATTTTAAATTGAATTAAATGCTTCATTCTTATATTTATGTTGAAATGTTTCGTAGTGTTGGTTTATAAAGTGATCCACTTTGATCCATTTTTTTATTACTTTTGCACTGCGTCTCTTTGTCCACCAGCCCCCCTAGTCAAGTGGCTTTCTGTTAGCGTAGCGTTCAATAGAATAGACTACGAATGTATGAGATTGACGTAGGCTGTAGATAAACGTATCTACAGTTGTCTGGAAGAGATCGCTGTCTGAGCGATAAGACCGCCTGTTGTGCTCTTCTATCAATTATTGTATTGTGTCCTTACTTGTACTTCTCACTATGGTGCACAATAAAGTATTTTTGTTTGTTTGTTTGATCCACAGTGGGGACACAAATTTCTGAGAACATGTAACAATGTTGATCGCGGGTTCCGGAACTACATCACCTATACGCACGCGTTTTGCCAGCTCGGCACCCTGTACGTGCGGGTTGCGTTAGCGTGGTAACCAACACGCGCGGGTTGTGTTGGCATGGCACCTACACACACTGGTTACGGCTGCATGGCACTCAACACGCGCGGGTTGTGTTGGCATGGCACCTACACACACTGGTTACGGCTGCATGGCACTCAACACGCGCGGGTTGTGTTGGCATGGCACCTACACACACTGGTTACGGCTGCATGGCACTCAACACGCGCGCGTTGCGTTGTCATGGCACCTACACACGCTCGTTACGGCGGCACGGCACCCAACACTTGGTGACGTCACACGCTCACCCGTCCTCCATGTCGTGCAGCCGGTCGGCGTGCGTCTTGCGGTAGTGCAGCGCGTCCACGTGCGTGCGGTGCAGCGCGCGCAGCGTGGCGCGGCGCGGGTTGACCGACGCGGGCGCGGCGCGGAACACGCCGGTGACGTCACACGCTCACCCGTCCTCCATGTCGTGCAGCCGGTCGGCGTGCGTCTTGCGGTAGTGCAGCGCGTCCACGTGCGTGCGGTGCAGCGCGCGCAGCGTGGCGCGGCGCGGGTTGACCGACGCGGGCGCGGCGCGGAACACGCCGGTGACGTCACACGCTCACCCGTCCTCCATGTCGTGCAGCCGGTCGGCGTGCGTCTTGCGGTAGTGCAGCGCGTCCACGTGCGTGCGGTGCAGCGCGCGCAGCGTGGCGCGGCGCGGGTTGACCGACGCGGGCGCGGCGCGGAACACGCCGGTGACGTCACACGCTCACCCGTCCTCCATGTCGTGCAGCCGGTCGGCGTGCGTCTTGCGGTAGTGCAGCGCGTCCACGTGCGTGCGGTGCAGCGCGCGCAGCGTGGCGCGGCGCGGGTTGACCGACGCGGGCGCGGCGCGGAACACGCCGGTGACGTCACACGCTCACCCGTCCTCCATGTCGTGCAGCCGGTCGGCGTGCGTCTTGCGGTAGTGCAGCGCGTCCACGTGCGTGCGGTGCAGCGCGCGCAGCGTGGCGCGGCGCGGGTTGACCGACGCGGGCGCGGCGCGGAACACGCCGGTGACGTCACACGCTCACCCGTCCTCCATGTCGTGCAGCCGGTCGGCGTGCGTCTTGCGGTAGTGCAGCGCGTCCACGTGCGTGCGGTGCAGCGCGCGCAGCGTGGCGCGGCGCGGGTTGACCGACGCGGGCGCGGCGCGGAACACGCCGGTGACGTCACACGCTCACCCGTCCTCCATGTCGTGCAGCCGGTCGGCGTGCGTCTTGCGGTAGTGCAGCGCGTCCACGTGCGTGCGGTGCAGCGCGCGCAGCGTGGCGCGGCGCGGGTTGACCGACGCGGGCGCGGCGCGGAACACGCCGGTGACGTCACACGCTCACCCGTCCTCCATGTCGTGCAGCCGGTCGGCGTGCGTCTTGCGGTAGTGCAGCGCGTCCACGTGCGTGCGGTGCAGCGCGCGCAGCGTGGCGCGGCGCGGGTTGACCGACGCGGGCGCGGCGCGGAACACGCCGGTGACGTCACACGCTCACCCGTCCTCCATGTCGTGCAGCCGGTCGGCGTGCGTCTTGCGGTAGTGCAGCGCGTCCACGTGCGTGCGGTGCAGCGCGCGCAGCGTGGCGCGGCGCGGGTTGACCGACGCGGGCGCGGCGCGGAACACGCCGGTGACGAACACACGCTCGCCCGCACCGACGCCCTCCACAAGCGCGCCATGCGCCATCACGCTCACTGTAGCAGGCGTGCGACCAGCCGGCATGTCGTCTAGAAACATATTTATGTACATTTAAAGTTGTATGTAAAAAAATTTATATAAGAACAAAGGCCACTTGCGTTCTTGCAATCCCTGAGCTGTAAGATGTGTTATGTGAACATAAATACTTTCAATGATTTCAAAGAGCTAAAACTGTTTCATGCTATATACAATAAATTATGTGTGGTGTTTTATAACATCATGCTATCCTTTATTAACAAACATTCCAATATTATATGAAAAAAAAAAACAGTTAATATTACTTACCAGGAGCTTCTTGCAGTTTAACCAACTGTTTATCACTGAAATGTGAGCGGTTATGTATCAACTGGAAGCTATGTGCAGTATTGCAGTGGGAACAATGAGCTGGCTCTGGCACCCTGCCTCGCTCCAACTCAGCGACTGCAGCACTCCCACAAACCGCACACTTGAAGTATGCTTCTCGCATCTCTGGTACTATTGTGGATGTTCTGATCACCATTCCAGATAGGGTTACTAGCTGGTCAATATCTGAAAAATGAATGTTTTATTGAAGTGAAACTTCTTTATCGAGGTTGGAAAAAAATTTAGTGTAACATTTTTTCGTTACGCGCCATCTTGTTTTTATCCCTTACACGCGTGATTGACGTATTTATGTAAAGTTGCATATAGTAAATTATTTTCTGAAATTAAGGTCATAAAAAAGTTTCACTTCTTACGTGTGTACACTAGTACACGCACACATTTTTTTTTAACCCATTGAGCCCCGAATGGCCGGATCGGTCCACGACACAATAGATTTTCTGTTATGTCTGTTATTCCGGGGCCTGAGTTATTACAGAAGATGCTATAGACATATTATAATAACATTTGTGCTATTTATTTTCATAGATATTGAACTTTTTCTAAAAATTTGAATTTTTTTATTTTATGATTTCTTATAAAGATTTTATTATAAAAGCTAAAGAATTTGTCTATTTAAATATCAGGATAAACAAACAATAAATTTAAATTCAATACAAGCACAATACAATGAGTACCAATAAGCAAATTATTTTTATGATAATTTGTCTTTATCTATAATATAAAAATGAATCCCAAAATGTGTTGGTAAGCGGCTTGAGAACTTAATTAACTTGAGTAATTGGCTTAACTTGAGAACGGCTGAATCGATTTCAATAATTCTTTTTTTATTATATTCCTTGAAGTACGAGGATGGTTCTTATGTAGAGAAAACGTAAATATGTACCACGGGCGAAGCCGGGGCGGACCGCTAGTCTATACAAATATTATAAAGAGGAAAGGTTTGATTTTTTGTTTGTTTGTTTGTTTGTATGAATTGAATAGGCTCCGAAACTACTTGGCAGATTTAAAAAATTCTTTCACTGTTGGAAAGCTACAGCATTTCTGAGTGACATAGGCTAGGTTTTATCCCGGTAATCCCACGGGAACGGGAACTATGCGGGTTTTTTTTGAAAACGCGGGCGAAGCCGCAGGCGGAAAGCTAGTTATTTTTATAAAGCTTTTAAATTATACCTTCTGGATTCAAATCTCTCATGTGCCTCTGTGGCGCATTATAGGGTCTCACTTGAATCTGATGTTCTAAAACCGCTGCAGGATACTTCTCAAAAAATAGCTCATTAACTGCTGCATCAAATGCTGGAATTACCTAAAAATAATACAGAAACAATGTTAGGGGAAAATAGTCCTACCTTATTATTTCACATAAAAATATCTATGCCGAAAAGAAAATTTATAACAATAATTTTTAAGAATTACCTATAAATTAATAATAATAATTAGAGAAAGTTTAGCTTACCTCTTGTGGATAACAAACAAATTGTCTATGAAGTTTAGGGTCAAAAATTTTAACATGTTCACAGTCTACATCCAAGAAAGGCTCCTCTAAAGTATGTATCTGTAAAGAAAAATATTATTAAAGAGATATGTTTTAAACTACCTCTATTATTTTTAATAATACATATAGCAATGGCGAAAATATTTATTTTATTTATATTTATTTAACTATTATATAATAATAAAAGATATATCTTTAAAATCATGTATTTGCATTTTTTGTAAAAGCATGCTATATTATTACAAATTTTTTTAACCCTTTTAAGAAGATTTGGCATAATTTTGAGAATTAATTACCTCTTCCAGTTTTAACTCATACAATGGTTCATTAGTAAGTGCAGTGGGCTCCACAAATCTCTGCAGGAACTTTATAAACTTCTCTCTACACTCTGCGATAGCCACATCTGTTCCCCACACTACTAACTGTGGTTCACTTGATGTTGTTTCTGGTTCTCCCGCTTCAGCCTGTAATATACGATCAGTTATGTACAAGAATATAAAATGAGCTATAGAAATACTTCCTTTTGGCTGTCGTTTCGACTGCAGGAACCGCATGGCAAAGCTAGTATAGTAGCCAACACATATTTTCTTCCAATTAAAAAAAAAAAACATTTTTTATTATGATATTAATTTGGTAAATAATTAGGCTAATTATGTTATAATTTTGTATTTTAATACATAAAAAATCTGTCCCATAAATTGACTACATACAACATTTATTTGATTTTAGTCATGAAATATAACAACAAATATTAACCCATTGACCACCGTAAGCCCCGATCGGGGCGCGACACAATAGATTTTCTATTGTGTCTGTGATTCCGAGGACTGATGGATTAATTTAACATTAAAACAATGAGATATTTACATAACTAATAATATAATATAATTAATATAACTTACTCTTCTAGTAGGAGTGGGAGCAGGTACATTTGGACCTAACTGGTGCCCTCTTAGATCAGCCCTCTGTCTGGCCGGTGTCATAGCTCCTCTCATGAGGGAGCGAGGGGTGCTCAAGGAACTTGGTGTTCCATAGTTAAGAGGTGAACTCATGTCTATGTCGGTTCCTGTAATGTTATCAGTTTATACAAATATGAGTTAATGTCGATAGTATTGTAAAGATGAAGAGTTACTGCACCGAACATGCTCAAGAACAACTGGTTGGAAATGAAAAATAATTGAGTTGTGGATAGTGATTGCATTGAACATGCTGTTGGTTGGAAATGAAAAATTATTTTTGAGTTGTGGATAGTAAATTTATTATTCACTGTAGGCTACATATAATCATATTACGTAAATTAGTAGTAGAGAAGCAATGAATGAGCACAAAAACATATGCTATTTAAAAGCACACAAATTTGCGAGGGTCATAGCATAACTAGAACAAAAATCTGATTAATTTTAACCCAACTCTCTTACAGTTTAAAGTATAGAGCTATGTTAAGAATAAATGACTTATAAGAGTAATTACCAATAGGGCTGGAAGCAAGAGCTCGTGCCGGAGAGGTCCCTGGTGCCTGTTGGCTGGGAGTACGAGGGGTTCTTCTGGGAGTGCCTGGTGTTCCATCTGAAAATCATATTTATTTGTATAACCATGACTGTTAAATATTTAAGAAGTGGTTCATATGAACAAGTCTATTGCACCCAAACTAACCTAAATTATGCAAACAAGTTTATATACTTAAATTAATATAAAAAATAATTGACATAAAGCTGAATTATTATTTGAAGCTCAATAACATACACAAAAAATAATATACATAATTACCTTTAGATGGTGTACCAGAAGATCGTTGTGGAGTTTCAGGTACAATGAGTTGCTGAGATGATCGTGTTCGCCGGGATGGTGTAGGCGCTTCAGAAGATGCACGTGAAGAAGGTCTTTTAGATGGAGTAGACATTATAACAAGACTTTATTTAACACAACACAACAAATTATTTATTTGTTACACTAAGCACCACTAAGCACGAAAATTAGAAACTGTTGTTTTCACATAAGTTTGGCGCCAAATCTGACAGTTATTTAGTGACAAAAACGAAGTTTGCGTCTGCTTGACGGTTTGTAAAAGATAGACTTACGTCACTATGGTTTCTTTAGAATGAAAACCTTGATAAATATTTTTTTAATTAAAATAATACTTAGCGTATATAAAATATTTCGTTATTATTTGAAATAATCGATTTTTAGTTCATAAATTTTATTAAGAACAGTTAAACTAAAAACAATGATTTTATGAAAAATAAGGTCGAATTTTGTGTTGTATTGTTGCTGAAAAGCTATAGACAATACGTTTATTTTTAAATCAATTGATCGTTCATTCACCGCTGTTGTTTTCGTGGTGTTTTATTGATAATAAATAAATACACGATTATTGCGAAATATTATAATTCCATCGCGATGATTAGCAGTATTTGTAACTAGTGCAATAAAAAAAACGTAGTCAATCTCAGACTTTCTAAGAAATATAGGTTTCTACTTTGTGCAATCTACCTACATCGTCAGGCATATTTTCGTAAATAATTGCTGTGACTTCGTATTCAATAACTTTTATTGTAAAGGACGTATCTAAAGGTTATAGTGTAATGCGCAATATTTGCAGAGGATCGTAGATCAGTTATTGTTATTAACACATCGGAGACAGATTTGGTGAGTATATGGCGGTGTATAATTAGTTATTATAATTTGTGATTCACTGCACCACACATCCATTATGTTGAGATAGCGACGTCGAGAACAAACAGGAAGACGTTGTAATACCTTAAGATTAAATTGTTACAAAGCTATTTCAAGAAGAGCTTTACACTAGACAAGCATTTTCGAAAGTTATCCCAGTAACTTTTACCTTGTTCCCGTCAAAAATTACGAAATGCAAAATTTTCCACAAGGTAATATCCATTTATCCACAATATACTTTCGAGAAGAAGTGGAATTTGATACAGAAAATTTAATTTACATTTTACAATTTTCTAGTAAAAGCTTTGTATAAACTAAAGTTAAAAAAATACTTTTCTATTAACTAGGTATGTATTACACTTACACTTAAATTAAAATTAATATGAGATTAAAAAGAATAACAAACATGAAACTCAGCAAAATCTTTTATGTCATCACAAGTTGCATTGTCATTGATATTTCACAAATACATTGTTACATGTGTAGAAACACATGCACATGTTCTTGTGTATTTATATATTGCATTCTAAAAATATATTTTACATGTTTTCAGAACCTCCCATATTAATATTAAAATATAACATATTTTAAAGACATTGCATTGATAAACATCATGGTTTCAAGTAAATATTATACAATATATTTGATATAGGTAGGTATGTATTTTACATTCACATATAAATTATTAATAACTCTCCTCACAATGTTGTTTACAAAATGCAAGACAATTAACATTGTCAATTATATTTATGTGAATTATTTTTTGCATACAATGCTTAAAACCTTGACCGTAATAAATACAATAAATGCATATAAACAGTTTTCACAACAATGGTTCATTCAACTTGATTTAATAATAGTGTGTAAAATATAATAAATAATGTATAGTTAGGTAATTAAGTAAATATTTTCTTAATATGCATTGTGGAGGTTTTATAACGGAGGACACAAAGAATATGAAAACCTCAAAGATGATACTTAGTCATGTCTTTCGTGATATATTTTAATATTTTTCACCATCCTTTTTATAATTACATAATAACTAGTGGTCCGCCCCGGCTTCGCCCGTGGTACCTACATGTTTAAACTATCCTATCTCTCAAGTTGGATCGAACTACACATGGTGTGCGAATTTTATTATAATCGGTTAAGTGGTTTAGGAGTCCATTGAGGACAAACATTGTGACACGAGATTTATATTATATACTAGCGGTCCGCCCCGGCTTCGCCCGTGGTACTTACGTTTTCTCTACATAAGAACCATCCTCGTACTTCAAGGAATATAATAAAAAAAGAATTATCGAAATCGGTTCAGCCGTTCTCGAGTTATGCGCTTACCAACACATTTTGCGATTCATTTTTATATATTACTAGCGGTCCGCCCCGGCTTCGTCCGTGGTACATGTTTACGTTTTCTCTACATAAGAACCATCCTCGTACTTCAAGGAATATAATAAAAAAAGAATTATCGAAATTGGTTCAGCCGTTCTCGAGTTATGCGCTTACCAACACATTTTGCGATTCATTTTTATATATAAGAAGATATATTAAGATTAACCAGCCAGCTTCTACATTTTATTTATTTGTATTTATTCAAAATATGAAATCAAAGCACATTATTGATTTTAAACAAATTATTTCAATTGCAATGAACTTTTCGTCAGACTATTACCATAATCTGTGCGTAATTGCTTGCAAATACTTGTATATTAAATTTGTAAAAAAACAAGATTATGTGAAAAAGGTTGCCTCTTATTCATGTGACTAATTCTTTGTCTACAACATTTTTTACTTGTCTGTATTGTAAAGTAAGACAAGACAAGTAGGTAGAAGCTTCTTTTATATTGTTGGTAAGAACTTCATACAAAAACGCAAATCATTATGCCCATATAAACACAATTTAAACAAGGTCATAAATATAGGCTGTAATTATGTGATATAAACAGTTATTTCCTCTTCATAGTTCTTGCCAATGTATGATGTACTTCCATAGTTTTTCTATAGACTAAAAATTATATCCTAATATGAACTAGGTCCTTTTTTAATGTCTAGTAAGTAAGAACAAAAAATGTTCTTGCAGTTCACTCTGTCTTAAATTAATTATTTCGATATATGAGTATTTCAAACAAATTTTACGCCCCTTTCATCCTGTTATAGGTATCGAAAATTGTATTAACTATAGTAGTAATATAATTAAGGCCATTTCCCAAGATGACTCTGTCAGATCAATTCAGCTTTATGGGGATTCTGTTTATCAACTTCATGTTAATATTACTTAGTGTCCTGTGGCCCCTATGTGGGGCAGAGGGCGTCCACAGTGCGCCGCCATTGCGTTCTGTCTTGGGCTACGCTCTTCACCTCCTGCCACGTCAACCCAATCGCCCTAGCCTCCGCCGCCACCGATCGTCGCCAGGATTGCCTGGGACGGCCACGCTTCCTTTTTCCTTGCGGAGTCCATTCCAGGGCTTGCCTAGGTATATGTGAGGTATTCCTTCTGAGGGTGTGGCCGATCCAAGTCCATTTTCGACGTAAGATTTGACGGGATATAGGAGTTTCGTGGCAGCGTTCCAATAGATTGTCGTTGGAAATCCTGTCTGGCCAGTGGATTCGCAGTATTTGGCGGAGGCATCGGTTGACGAAGACCTGAAGTCTATGCGTGATGTCTTTGGTCACCCTCCACGTTTCACTCCCATATAAAAGGACACTCTTTACGTTGGAGCGAAATATTTTAAATTTCACTCCACGCCCTAGCTTCTCCGATTGCCATATGGGTCGTAGCTGCGCGAAGGTTGCCCTTGCTTTGGCGATTCTCGAAGTGATGTCCTCTTCGGTTCCACCGGAATTAGACACTATACTGCCGAGGTACGTAAACTGCTGGACACGCTTTATTTGTTGTGGGCCTAAAGTCAGTGGTTGTGGATTTCTCCCCTCAGTGCGCATTTCCTGGGTCTTTAGGGTGTTAATTTTTAGTCCACAAACAGCAGCTTCACGTTGAAGGTCATCGAGCTTGGACTGCATGTCAACGTGTTTGTGACTGAGCAGACACAGGTCATCAGCGTAGTCTAGGTCATCCAACTGGTCGGTCAACCCCCACTCTATACCGCGTCGCTTACCTTCGTTGACTTTATGCATTATGCCATCTAGTACCACCAGGAAAAGCAAGGGAGATAGCAAACAGCCCTGTCTCACACCTGCACTCACACCAATGTCATCCGAGATAAGTCCGTCATGTGTGACCTTACATACGTAACGCTTGTAGATAGCTCTCACCAAGTTTATTATTTTATCTGGGACGCCTATTTCGCTGAGTCGGCACCAGATGCTGGACCATTTAACTGTGTCGAAAGCCTTTTCGAAATCGACGAATGTGAGATAAATATCACGTTGCCATTCTGATGCTTCCTCCAGTATGATTCTTAAAGTGTTGATCTGGTCCGTACATGAGCGGTTAGGGCGAAATCCAGCCTGTTCTCTTCGCAGGATAGGTTCTACAGCTTTGATCAATCTATTAAGTAATATCCTGGTAAGAACCTTAGATGGTGTAGAAAGCAAAGTGATACCCCTCCAATTGTTACATAGACTGAGGTCCCCTTTCTTCGGGACCGTAATCAGAAGACCCTTATTCCAATCCTCAGGCAGTTCTTCGGAAGCCCAAATTCTCTCCAACAGAGGCGTAAGCGCCTGTACAGAGACTTCAATATCAGCCTTTAACATTTCCGCGCTAAGGAGATCGATTCCTGGAGCTTTGCTGTCCTTTAGGGAGAGAATAGCCTTCTTCACTTCTTCTTTCGATGGACTAGCCGTGTCAATATCCAGGAGTTGGGACGCCATAGTTGTACGTGGCGGGTCTTGATAACAGTCGTTTGATGGATTGTGGAATACATCCTTGAAGTGTTCTCGCCAGCGGGCCAGTTGGCCTTCAGAGGTTGTTATCAGTTGACCGTCCTTATCACGAAGTGCTCTTTTTCTCGTGCCGTGCTTGCCAGAAAGTGTTTTCGTGGCACAGTATAGTTCCCTCAGGTTACCAGAATCAGCGGCTAGTTGTGCTTGTTTGGCTATGTCGTTCGCCCAGTTCCTTCTATCGCTTCGGGTACTCCGATAGATACTTCTCCGAAGTTGCCGGTAATTGTCTCTGAGGGAAGCCCGTTCATTGTCATCGCATGATGCTAGGATTTTCAGGTGCAGTTCTCGCCGGGCTTTAATTAGATCCCATGTATCGCGAGAAATCCATTCATCGCGCTTTTTTGTTCGGTGACCTAAGACAGCTGAGCTTGTTGTTTGGTATGCCGTCTTGATGTGGTTCCACGCTTCGTCAATATTGTTTGCATCAAGTGTAAGTCCAGAAAAGCGGTTGCGTAGTTCTAGTGCAAACTTGCGACGGACCTCGGGTTCCCTCAATTTGCTCACATCGTACCTCCGTCCCAACTTGCTAGCATTAGATGATCGTTTCACGGAGTTCACGTTTATCACCTTCAGTCTAACTTCAGCTATCATCAGCAGGTGATCGCTGTCGATATCAGCACCACGTCTATTTCGGACGTCTAAGAGAGAGGAGCGCCATGTGCGGCTTATCGCGAGATGGTCGATCTGGTTTCGCGTAGTTCCGTCAGGGGATACCCAAGAGTATTTGTGAACATCTTTATGCGGAAAGAGGGTGCCACCTATGACAAGGTCGTGGTTTTGGCAGAATTCGACAAATCTTTCCCCGTTGTCGTTTCGGGTACCAAGACCGTGCTTGCCCATGTGTTTTTCACAATTTAAGTTGTGGCTGCCCACTTTAGCATTTAGGTCACCCATTACGATTACTATGTCCTGCTTTCGTATTTTTCTTAAGGTCTTATGGAGGGTGCTATAGAAATCGTCTTTATATTCCTCTGCCGCGACATTGGTCGGGGCATAGCATTGAACTATTGTAATCTTCCGAACTCTAGAGTTAAAACGAGCGGTGATGATTCTTTCAGAGACAGGTCTCCAATCTAGCAAGCTTCTTTTTGCCGCCTCAGTGAGGAGAAATCCTACACCGTATTCGCGAGAGTCGTCTACGTCTTCCTTGCCAGAGTAGAGAAGAGTCAGTCCCTGAGATGTTCTCATTTCTCCGAAACCGTTTCTGCGCACCTCACTAAGGCCGAGTATTTGCAGGTTGTATCTTAGCATTTCGTTCTCAGCCTGTGCCAGTCTGCTGTCGTCATAGATAGTTCTTACATTCCAATAAGCAATTCGTGTCCGTTTTTTCATGCCAAAAGTCGTCGGTAAAAGATCGGTCCGGTTTTGCACTGTATTCGTTTCATAAATCGTTTTATTCGGACAAGCAGGTGATTAGCCCACTGTGTCCTAGACTGCTGGCGGGGCTGCCACCTTGGAGCCTGCAGACTGGCTCGGTTTCTTTCGGGTTTCCTCCCTTTGGTTCATGGTTCTGTTTTTAAGGCGCAGAACATCGCCCGGTGCCCTGTATCCCTTAGCAACTACAACTCAAGGTAGTGGTCGCGCGGCGGCGCGGCTGTAGCAGTTCCCAGGGTGGTCGACGGGGACGCGGATGACTCGGACTGGCTGAGACTCTACTCTAACTCGTGTTCCACTACTAACACAGCAGATCTCAGCTTCCCACCCCATGTCATGTTAATATTACTAATTAATTAATTATTTAGATATTAGTTTTCTAGTAAACATTGTAGTAACCTGCACTAGTATGTGAATGTGGCTGCATTTTATCAGTCATGTCAACCCTGACTAGTGACTAGTTAACAACATTGTGAAAGATCACTTTCTACTGTTTAAAGTGGGGAGCTTTAATTAACATGTACCTTGTTAAACCATAATCTTACATTGCAAATAAATTATCTAGTATCCCATGATAATTTTTTGACTCTACTGCTCGATTCTGTAATATAAAAAAATATAAAACAAAAATATTGCGTAACAATTTTAAGATATGACGTAGATTCATAAAAAAGTGTTTTAATGAACTCAGATTAGTTAATTGGATAGACGAATAACCTTTCGGCATCAATTTTATCTAAACTATGATAGGCGTAAGCTAAATCATCATTCTCTCAGGCTTAGACCATCAAACAAGTTTAATTATATTCGTGTTGTAGAATGCTACAAAAGTTGCTCGCAATACAAGTGAAATCATAGGGCTTCGACCCCAATGTATAACCGCGCATGTGCCGGAAGGACCCCTAAGATTATACCGTAGCAGGTCTTCTCGAATAATACCTTTTCAAAGTACAACGAAGATATTACAGGGATGCGACTAATACCCAGGGGCTCGGAGTTGCCAAGACAATAAATCTATCGATTAGCGGTTTTAGCATTAGATGTAATTGAAAATCAAATTTAATTTATTGTATTAGTCGTATGATAAGTTTAAAAAATCTATAGTATTTGATGCGTTCTTAACTTCTAGAGGATGTCATAACTAACATAACTATTTTCGATGTTTTATTGGAATAAGAAACATCAAAGAAATTGGTAAAGCTTAAAATGGCTCGAAGGAAACGCGACGGTGGGATGGGATAACACTCTGGATGTTAAAACATCCAGAGTGTTATCCCATATCTAAAGATATGATCCGGTTTAAATGAAAATAGATAAGAAGCTCCAAAGAGGTTAGATATAGGCTGATGACCTTTTTGCGGTAAAAAATGATCGCCAAAACGATTATCTACGTGCATAGATTATAATAATGGGTTTGACGCACTTGGTGCACTTCTCAACTTGTACACCATGCTCAAATGGTGAACTTAGCAACTTGTACACTTCTCAAATGGTACACTTCGCGACTGGTACACGTCTCAAATGGTGCACTTCGCAAATGGTGCACTTTTTAAGATTAGTTAAGATTTGGAAAAATTGTGTAAAAATGAAAGAATTTTTAGTTTTGGATGTTTAATTTTTATAATTATGTCAACACAATAATAATAATTAAACTATACAGAATCACCTTAAACACTATAACATTTTGGGTCATTTTTATTAGGGTTCCGTAGCCAAAATGGCAAAAACGGAACCCTTATAGTTTCGTCATGTCCGTCTGTCCGTCTGTCCGTCTGTCCGTCTGTCACAGCCGATTTACTCGGAAACTATAAGTACTACAGTGATGAAATTTGATGGGAATATGTGTTGTATGAACCGCTACAAAAATATGACACTAAATAGTAAAAAAAAGAATTGGGGGTGGGGCCCCCCATACATGTAACTGAGGGATGAAATTTTTTTTTTCGATGTACATACCCGTGTGGGGTATCAATGGAAAGGTCTTTTAAAATGATATAAAGTTTTCTAAAAAACATTTTTCTTAAAGTGAACGGTTTTTGAGATATCAGCTCTCAAAGTCGTAAAAAGTATGTCCCCCCCCCTCTATTTTTATAACTACGGGGTATAAAATTCTAAAAAAAATAGAGGTGATGCATGCTAATTAACTCTTTCAACGATTTTTGGTTTGATCAAAGTATCTCTTATAGTTTTTGAGATAGGTTGATTTAACTGTAATTTATTATATTTGCTGCTACGGAACCCTTTGTGCGCGAGCCCGACTCGCACTTGGCCGGTTTTTTTTTCAAAAATAAAAATGTGACTCGGATATAATAAAAATAATATAATTATGTCAAAAAAAAAGTAGATTTACAGTAAAAAAATATCATAATAAAGATATGATATAATATCATATTACATCAATAACCTTTGTAATATTATTATTTAACTTTTAACTATTACTAATTAAATAAAAGCTTTAAATTAAATCATAACCTGTTTCTTAAAAACAAATTAGTAAAAGTAATAATAAGTAAAACTTAGTAATTCATCATAAATAATAATTATAGAATAAAAAACAAAACTGTCAAGACTACGGTTCTTAGAAATTTAGTTAAACGTTACTACCCGTTTAGTATTTATATTATTTTAATTTAGTAAACAGCAGGATGTGATGTTTGATCGAAAATATAAAAAACTATTACGTAAATTAGAAGACAGAAGTATTGCGGTGGAACATTTCATGAAGAAGATCACGTTTCTCCAATTATTCAAGTAATTTAATTAATAGCTATTTACTTAATTATTAAATAGTAACAATTACAAAGTTTTGCTTATTATTACTTTTACTAATTTGTTTTTAAGAAACAGGTTATGATTTAATTTAAAGCTTTTATTTAATTAGTAATAGTTAAAAGTTAAATAATAATATTACAAAGGTTATTGATATAATATGATATTATATCATATCTTTATTATGATATTCTTTTACTGTAAATCTACTTTTTTTTGACATAATTATATTATTTTTATTATATCCGAGTCACATTTTTATTTTTGAAAAAACAAGTCAATAACTGCGTTAAAAACAACCGACTTCAAACTTGCACTTGCAACATTTACAAATACAGACAAAAATGCTCATAAAATAAAAACTACTGGGCCTATCCGAATAAAATTTTTATGGGACCAATTCGACACCATCCCGCATCGAACAAAAAAAGAATCACGTAAATCGGTTCAGAAACCACGGAGTAATCGGTGTACATACATAAAAAAAAAAAAAAAAAACATACCGGCCGAATTGATAACCTCCTCCTTTTTTTTGAAGTCGGTTAATAAAAATGACCCAAAATGTTATAGTGTTTAAGGTGATTCTGTATAGTTTAATTATTATTATTGTGTTGACATAATTATAAAAATTAAACATCCAAAACTAAAAATTCTTTCATTTTTACACAATTTTTCCAAATCTCAACTAATCTTAAAAAGTGCACCATTTGCGAAGTGCACCATTTGAGACGTGTACCAGTCGCGAAGTGTACCATTTGAGAAGTGTACAAGTTGCTAAGTTCACCATTTGAGCATGGTGTACAAGTTGAGAAGTGCACCAAGTGCGTCAAACCCATAATAATTAAGCTCGTTTTTTTGTAACGTAACGGCGAATATAATTTTCACATTACATACCCATAAAACAATAGAATAGAAGCAACAAATATGGCAAAAAAGAAAACAATTAAAATTCGTCAATATTGAACTTATTTTATGTGTAGAGTGGCGAGCAACAAACAATTAAAAATTTTGTAAAAGTATGA